>NW_010131293.1:0-301 GCF_000699245.1 Pterocles gutturalis
GCCCCTGGGGACTTTTGGCAGGAGCTGAACTCTGTGTTGTGGAGAGGAGAAGAGGCGTCATTCCTACCTGGGCTTGTGACCTGGATCTCCACGGGATGCCTCCCAAGGACCTGGGCATTTATGGTTGGGGCAAGGGCTGTTGACACAGGATGGTGCCGTCAGCCTTCACTGGAGGCACAGGGAGGCAGGGAGGGATGCTGCGGCGTTCGAGGCAGACCCTGCGGGTATCTGGTGAGGCTTGTTCTTAGGGCTCCCTACCAGAAGTGGAGACTCTCCACCGACTTCAGGATCCCCTCAGTCC
>NW_010131294.1:0-24487 GCF_000699245.1 Pterocles gutturalis
CTTCTCAGGCATTCACCCCACATCCAAGGAAAGTGCCCCTTCCTTCTTGAGACGATTTCTAACCTCACTTACCCTTTCTAGCATGGGTAGTAGCCTCAAGCCACAGGCCTCAGTTCTAGGGCTTTTTGTGTACCTCCTATTGTGGCATGTTTTGAACAGATACAGAACTGTAAGTCAGTGTGAAGCACAACTCAGACTGAATGACAGCACTGGCTCGTTTAAACCAGACCTGGTACTACGTAGGAAGGGTACAGACAATCAGAGATGGAGGAATGAAGTCCCATTAAGAACAGCACATACTCAGGTATCCTTAGTCTCTTCAGACTGAAGGTGTACTTAAGATAGGCGAAGAATAATGTTTGATAATGATCAATGTCAATATTTTTTGTAGTGAGTAAAACCTTTCCACATAAAAAATCACATTGATGTTAGTGAGAATTTTGTAGAGGGCCAAACTCAAAGCCCATTCAAAGCCATTAGAACATTACCACTGATTTACCACTTTTATTTTGCAGAGGACAAAACACTATTTAGTGTGAAGATGTGTGGTGAAATCCAGCTTTACTATCAGACTAAGATTTCTGTCTAAAAGCTGTAAGGAGAACAGTTCTAAAATATGCTAGTATCAACTACTTCTCTCCCCAACTAAATGCACACAGAGCTAGGTAGGCACCCTTGCCTGTGGTTATAATCAAAACTTCTATGAATATTTGTCAAATTATTATTGTTTTTATTTAAAATATGTTGATATCATATACATTGTACTAAAATTACGTATACAAGCAGTGCAAAGTCTTTTGATTTTTTCCCCTTTGCACATGTGTGGAACAAAATTGACCAGTTTTGTTAATGACATGGCATTGCAGAGTTCTTAGTTTGAGAACACTGAATTAGTCCAGGACTTTGTTCTTCTGATCTGCCATACAGATACAGAAATGAATGTAACCTTTCCTCCCTTCCTTCCTTCCTTCCTTCCTTCCTTCCTTCCTTCCTTCCTTCTTGCCTTCCTGCCTCCCTGCCTGCCTTCCTCCCTGCCTTCCCCCCTCCCTACCTTCCTTTTTTCTTCTCCCTTGACCCTTCCTTTCCTCCTTTTCTCCCTCCCTTTCTCTATTCTTCATTCATTCATCTGTTTCTTTTCTCAGACTGTTTGGTTTTCAATTGTTTGTTGGTTTTGCTTTTTGTTTAAGGTGAACATCCCCATCCACACTGATTCCATGCAACTGCATAAAAATGTATTTTCATGTAGAGTCACTTAACATCACTACATATTGTTTTAACCTTAGGCTTGGTCTGGTTGACTGCTATGAAAACACTGCAGTTTTTCTGACATAGCTTTATAGCATTATAGCTTCAAGAACTGACTTTTGATACTGAAGTGGCAAGAATAATCTTAGTAAGGTGAGAGTGTTGCAAAAATTTCATGCTTTAATGGTCAATTACAGACTAATGAAATCTTATCTCCAGCTATGTGAGTCATGTTGTAAGGCTCATGTGTACCAAGCTTTGTCACTAATTACCATTTCACTGTTTTGCATAATTGCACTGAATAGTATAGGCTGGGTCTACCAGAAATAGTTTAATGGCTTAGTATCCCTTGGCATAATTGCCATCATAGATTCTTATTTCTTTGGTGCTTGCGGGCAAAACACTGTCTACTGCAGCTGTGATAGTAAGAAAGAATGGCCATTTCTATAAGGTACACAATGTGCTAAAATTACTGTGTATTTTTACACTGTGTATATCCTGTTTTGTGAACAGGATACACGTATTGTGTGTTGCACATGTGCTTTAAAATAAACTTGTTCAATTCTAATTCTTAAGCTATATGATTGCATGCTGTGTGGTGTCTCAATTTCAAATGTGTTTAACTCAGTTCCAGCAATTTACAAAGTCTACAGCACATCTCTGATTTTCTTACTGGTTGTTGTCAATGCAAGATCTGATAGCACTAATGTTTGATAGACCTACAAGGTATGAAATATTCTTCATCTAGTCAAGCCTAAGGGAGATGGAAGCAGTCAATGTAACTGTAAAGCTGGTCTTTCCTGACTTAGAAATAAAAAACTGATTCATTCATTACAGATAATTCAAGGAAGCTGCTGGGAGGCAAGAGGCTGAGACCTTCTGAAGACTAAGAGCATACGAAAAGATCAAGAGTTGCCTAAGCAACTCCTGAGCTTTTGTAGCCAAAGAGGTGGATAAGTAATTATGCTTGTGGTGAAAGCCAGGCTATCTATCATTTAAAGCTAAGGACTGTTTACCAGGTGCTTCTCTACTTACAGTTTGCCACTTGCAACCTTTGTGATTGAATATCTTTCATGTTTAAAGCATAAGCTTCAAAACTTGCCCTGGGCAGGACCAAAATGCTCAACATCTGATATGGCAAATTCCTAGCAGAATCAGGTTAACTTGCTGAAATGAATCATTTTATCTTTTGCCAGTCATATCTTGTGAATACTGTCAAGAGTGAACATAGGAATTCCTATCCCAGGATATTGCTACCTGAACACAGACTTCTACTCCCCTTGTTACACAATTGCCAAGTAATGCAAATATCACTCCGAGTGCTCATAGTTTACTCCTTCGTGGGTTAGGCACACGGAGCACGGGATAGGATGAAGCAGAATGCAATATGCCTGTTTTGCAGTAATTGTATTTTTCTGTCCAAGGTCTGAACTGAGTGTGTCTGAGAGCTTTGCAGACTGTAGTTCACCAGTGTGTCAAGGAGGTAAATAAGTATTTTTTTGCAAAAAAACCTGATTTTCAGGCTTACAAATGGCAGAAACTTCAATATGAAAAAATAAACCATTTGTGTCAGTGAATGGATCTGTTAAAAGTTTTGCCAGAGAGCACAGGAGATGTGTAAGAGCCAGAATTTGGGACTAACAGCTGTTGTATCTTACTGCAGTGTGCTTTCATAAAACCTGGTCATTTTAGATCAGTCTAAAGCCCTCCTTTTTTCTACAGAGATCAAAAAGGTTTGTCTTGGAAAAAGTTTAAGGAACAGAATAAGCACATAGTGATATTTTGTCAGGATATTCTTCCATCCTTCATCACTTTGATAGTCAGGAGCTTCTGAAGGCCAAAATGTGGTGATTCAGTATGTGTGTGTGCAGTGATAATCCCAGAAAGATTTTTTTTCTATTCAATTTTACTTTAAAACATTAAGTGATTTATTTAACATCTGCTACACCCTGTTCAAAGGAGATGCAAACTTATTTATGAACTAGTTTAAGAAGTATTTCGTTCTGGTTGTTGGGATGCCTAGTTGTTCTTTTGGAAGGAACACAGCAGAAAACCTCTGACCTTTTACACCTACCCCGGACTTTCAGGCCTCCACCATGTTCCCTGTTCAGTTCTGTCTTTTTCAGGTGGAAGGGCTCTAGGTAATTTAATAATTTTTTATGTAATCAGCTTATCTACTGAACCATCCTGTTTCTCAGAATGTGCTCTACGTGTTCCTTGTTATGTACAGTGGTTTTTCTTCCTTTTTCATTTTCTGCATCATGAAAAGGGCATTGTTTAGGCCAAAGTAGGATCACATAATGTACCAGAGGATGCTTCATAGTATTATATAGCACAGATATCTGTATCAGTTTGAACAGCTATATTTGACCAGTGCTATATTAATGCACTAATGTAATATAAAAGTAATGTTCATACTTTACCAGTAACAGCAAATGGAGCATTAAGAGTATGATTCACAATTACTGGTGTGATAAGGTGTTGATTTTTCATGACTACAGCAAAGCTCTTTGCAGCTGCTTAGTTTACCTTCAGTCTCAGCTGCGGGACTGGTAGCTTTTCAAGAAGTACAAGACACAAAACAGAGTGAGGATTACCCCCATTTCCACCACTGCCAGGGATTCCTTTTGTAAGGCAACTCTAATGTTCCCTATTTTAAAAACTAACTTGGACAATCTTGAGCAAACCATTCACTGAACTTGAATATGTCTCATTTTTCTCACTAGAGTTTTTTGGGAAGATACTGGAAAGAGGCAGCAGCACTGAGACAGACCTTGTCAGAAGCTGTGTTTTGGAGGAACAGCTGTCTTTTTAAACCCTGCTCCGAAACACAGCCTCACTGGCCACATTTGGGGCTATCATTTATCAGGATTCTCCTAGTCATATTATCTTTTTCTTGGATTTTCTCATTGTTGGTGGAGACCTAGTAAGTACAGCCCATGAGGTATCTACCTTAAGATGAACTGGATTATACTGTCTGCTACATGGTCTGTAAAGACAAGTACTTCACTGACTATAAAGGGAACCCGAAGAGAAGAGCTCAGCTATGTGTTGCACATAACTATAGTTAGTGAGAAGCATTTTCACTTCACTGAAGCACTACTTTTTGAAGTATCAGTTCAGTTCTGTCTTTTCCTAGTTCCTCAGTAACACTGGGTATCCATTCTCTCTTTGTCTTTCCCATCCTCCTTTCCTTTTATTCAGCTTGCTTTACAGTGTGTAAGCGCTGTGAGGCAGGGACTGATTCTTGCTTGTATCCAGTTCTGAGCAGAAAGATGTTTTTGCATCTTGGTTTTGGACCAAGGTGCAGGGTATCTACATTTTGTTTCTATTGCAGCACAGACTCATTCTATGACATCCAAATTATTTTCTGTCGTGCTTCCTTAGTTAGTAAGTGAGCTATAGTAGTGATTAAAATCACTAATGATCATCCAAATGTTATGCTACACTATATAAGCATTTAGGCAAAGTAAAAAACACAGTCTTATTTGAAGCATTATGAATATCTCTGGAAAAAAAAACCCTTAAAAAAAAGCTAACCAAATCTTTCTTATGTTCACAAATTTAAAAAAGAAGCTTACAATTTTCTCAAGAGGGATTGATAGAATTAACACTGAAAATGTGAGGAACAATTTTCATTTAGCAGGCCAGTTTCTAGAATCTTTTTTTAAATTTTCAGTGTCTGGGATTTGGAATTGCATTTATGTGAATGAAAGAGTGAAAGTGTGATGCTTTTCCTTCTGGAGTGAACATAATTTCTAAACCTAAGTTTCCAACAAATTCTTGCATTTAAAAATATAATTTCTTTAAACTCCTTGTATTATTGCCTGGCAAGACATTCACTGGAATATTCACAGAAATGAAAGACAAAATATGCATGAACTCATTGAAATGAGTGTCTTTAAACTTCAAATGAATTTTAAAAGTAATATTTTGCAATATTTGCTTTGAACTAAAATCCTTGAGATTAAGAAATTCGAATTGCTTAACATCTACATTCTTAAATTTAGTAGCTGGCAGGGAGAGTGAGAATGATTTTATCATAAATAAAAAAATAATTTATTTAGGTGTTTCACTAGAACCATAGTAACACAATTTTAATGCTCATTCCTGAGTATCAAACCAATTTCTTAAAATAATTTGGCCTTTTCCAGGCAGGGAAACCTGTATTGCTTGTGGTCCCACAGAACAATGGATTCTGCAGCGTAGATTTAGCTGAACATTGTCGTGCCTGAATGTCTAGCATTGTTATTATTACTGCTGTAAACGACCTTAAGGCATGGCAAAAGGGCCAGGAAAGGCTGAATTGAATGTTAATGTGATGATGAGAATACTTAGTTTTTCAGCGTGGCATTTCAAATTTCAGAATGAAAGCATAACCCATCTCTTAATTGATGTGGCAGGTCTCTGAAGTGGGAATTAGCCTGTGCTGCTTCATCTGTGTTGGCGTATTCATGTGAATTGTTACGTGTGTTAACAGTAAACAAGAGTTTTCCTGGGGAAGACTGAAGTGCAGCACAGGACTGCTGCAAAGAGCTTCCTCTGTTTTCTTTTTTTTTCCACCAATAAATACATAATTTTAAGGAAAGGGAAAAGTCACCTGCATTGGTAGAATGTATTTAACTCCCACGTATTTCTTTGAGTGGATAGTCTCAATGTTTTCAGAACAAGCTAGGAAAGGTATTTGTTTCCTTGGTCTACTGCTGATGGGTAGTTTGAGGCTGTGTGTTATATTCTGTGGCTGAAAAAATAGTGTGATATTTTGGCTTGATTAAATATGAGAGCTGATTGATAGACTAATTCATGTTATGGTGGAGAGCTGGACTAGTCATCTTACTAGTGTGGTTAACTGGATATTTTAATGTGTGCCCGAGGCCATGTCCTTACAGTTATACCCTTGCTTTATCTACATCTACAATGCTACAAGGGTTTAAGTTAAATTATAATTCTCAACTAGTTTGGTTAATCTAATGTGAAAAGACTCTGTTTAAATTCTTTTGCTTAAGCTAAGTTTACAAAGTTTTAATTAAATCAGTTTGGAACAGGGCTAAGATAAGCCAAAATAAGAAATTCTTGAAATAATACATGATTTTAACCAGACAAGCTTAATAGAATTGAAGGCTGTGTTTGCACAAAAATGTGCCATGTCACCTGCCCCCCTCCCATCTCCCGTTCTCCTGGGTCTACGAGGAGGTGATAGCACCCTGAGCTACATCGGAGCTAAATACATGAAGTGATTTTGTATCCTCCCTGCAGGCTGCAACTTCACCATTTCAGATATGTCGAGTCTCAAAGAGCCACTAAACCACTGGCAGTTGAAAGTTTTTTTTGTAGGAAATAGGACACATTTTGCACTGACACGTCTTTCTGTGGCATTGCTGTTGGCCACTGATGGGAATGCTGGGCAAGATTAACTTTTGATTTGATGTGATGTGGCCACTCATGCTCTACATAGAAAAGATGACCTTTGGGCTTCACGTCCCAGGCCATGGGAGAGGACACAGGAAGAATATTTTTCTTGAAATGATCCATCCCTTTACAAAAATTGTCTAAGCTTGGTCAAACACAAGTGGGAAGGGAACATGGAGGAACATATTTCTTGAAGGAAGGCAGAGGCAGTTTAACCTGACCGTGCTCTGGAGCACTAAAGCATTGCTGATCACTGACTAATCACCTGTGGGGACACACGGGTGTTGGACACATCCCTGGGGCAGGGGATGGGCCAAGGCCAGGTGGGTCGCCGGCCCTGGGTGGGAGGAAGGATCAGGCCCAGTGGGTGGAACAGGGATTGCACAGCCCAGGGGTGGCCGGTTGGGGTGGCGGGGATGAGCCAAGGCCTGGCTAGGATGAGCCAGGGCAGCTCAGGCAGGGCCCAGCCAGAGCCTCCTCTGAAAGCCATTATTCCTGAGGAAAGGGACAATCCTGGAGGCTCCTCAGCGGGGCTGCCTGGGGCACTCTCCTCCCAGGCTTCTTCCAGCTTTTCCTTGGAGACCTCCAGAGCTGCCATCACTTCTCCAAAAGCTCTCTCCTCTCCGCGCCTGTCCTCCAGTGGCCAGCTAAGTGCTGGTGCTCAGGACCCTCACCCCATGCCATAGAGGCTGCGTCTGTTTCTGAACCCTGCCTGAGCTCAGCTTACTGCTGCTTGTACACCCAGTGTTCATGGCCTGCGGGATGTGTGTGCTGCACAGTCACGGGAGGGCTTTCAGGGCTGACTACAGTCAAGACTGAAGGGAGGAGGCACCACACAGGAGTGATGCCAGCTCTCATGTCACATCGGGGGGAAGCGGGTGGCTATCCCCAGGAGCAGCTGTCTCCTCTCCTTGGAGGTCTCACAGTCCGAGTGAGGGAGGATACAATAAATAAAGTTTTTAATGCAGAGAATGAACCGTTTCACAAACCAAAACTAGGGTTGTGGAAATAGCCCATTCCTTATAAGTTACAGGCTACTGTGTAAGAAGAGGAGTGTGTTTCTGAGATATCAGAGGGTCATGCTGAATCATGAAAAAAAGAAAAGGAAAAAAGTAAAGACGATACATGCAACTAAGGGGAAAAGCAAAACACCTTTCTGTATCTCTAGACAGCCAAATCTCAGAGCTTCCTGAAGCTTTTTTATTCTGGAGAACATGGTTGTTCCCTGGAAGTGGGAGAAACACAAATAATTAGACATTATTTAGGTCTGAAGCTCTTTAAACTTTTGGGTGCCACTTCCAAGACCTTTTCATGTAGGGCACATGAATGCACACAAGCTAAGTATATACTAGCAAATTAAACAGTGTTGGTGCTCAGGCCCAAGCACTGAGACTTGCTAATCTCTGCTGTCAAGTCAGCTGAACCGCTGCTGGCACAGACACAAACCTGGAGAGCAGTCTGGGAGTCAACAGAGGCCAGGGACCACTGCCACTGCAGCACCCAGCCGCAGGGAGCCGTGCTACCATGCTCCTCCCCATCATCTGATCCACATCACTGGAGAAAATCAAAGTGTCTGTCTGCAGTTGTCTTCTCTGAGTCTTGACTCCACAGAGCACTTAGGCATGGCTTCAACTTAAATTGCTAATTAGAGGCAGGATTTAACTCCATACTTCAGCAAACACTCCGTTGAACTAGAACATCAGTATAGTTACATTTCTGCTTCCTCTCAACAGTTTGCCTCCTAGAAGAGAACCACATATCCCACTAGGCTGAAATACTCGGAGCAATAAAGAAGAAAATATGCAAAAAAAAGGCAGTGCCTTATCTTTGTAGGTTAAAATGTAACAAAGTTAGAAAAAACTTTTTCTAATGTGTGAATATAGTGATGCCATTCTAAAATTATGTTAAAAAACCTAAAATGTGAGCACTGTTCATTTCACTGTATATATTGTTGATTATATTTCAAACAGCTCCCATTTTCACAGACAAGTAGCTATTCCTTTTAATAAGTCTCAAAAATACATACATGTACAGAAAAATCCTAACACTCCAGCTCTAAAAAGGTGTGATAGCTGTATATACAGAAATCTAGTTTCTGGACTGTATACATCACTTATTTTTGTTGCTCTATGCTTCCTCTGAATTTTGATATCATTGAAACAAATGCATCTTCTGTTTGTGAACTATCCACAGTGTGTTTTTCTGCCCAGATGTTTGTGTGGCAGTGCTCAAAGAGCAATGTTATATCTGTGGTTAAATAGCCAGAATAGCAATGGTTGAGCAGGGGAGTTATTGTGGAATTCATTCTAGCCTTTGGCTTGTGGTTTAATCCATTTTTAAGTTTAACTCAAATTATCCCTCTGATGCAAATGGCTCGAAGTTATCTGTTCTATAAATGCCAGATGCTGTCATCTGAACTAAAATCTTTGCTTAATGCCACAAAAGATAGCTGTATTTTACCAGCTTCTGTTATTTAAATGAGCTGAACATGTTTTGCTGATCACTTGACTGAAACTAAAGCATTGTGAGTATGTGTGCTTTGTTGTCAGCTACTAGTGAAAGATCAAAGAGATGATACTGAACACTGTCAGAGACTCTAATTAATTGGCACTTATTTGCTTACATCTCAAGTTAGTCCATAAGCAGGCCTTTAAATCTGAAATGACTGGTGTCTTGTTATATTTTTTAAATGATGTAATTTTATTTTTTACTTCTTTGTATATTCATGCTATTGTGATTCTGAGGAATATTGATTCTAAATCTTCTAATCTAATAAAGTATATATCTGATCTTAAGGAACATCCTGAAAACGGGATGTGAACATATTTTGTGATTGAATTACCTGTAAAACAAATATTCCAACAGTGCCTCTTCATTTATAAGACATATGACATTTAATTTAGTACTGAAACAGAGTCTATACTAAACATTAATGCAACACGTCTCAGTTGCAGCTTCAGATTCAGTCCCTCTTCAAAATCCGCAAAGCAGAAAAAGGAGCTCAGCCTTAAAACCTCAGTATAAATCTGTAGATTTCCTTTGGAAACTTTTTGAAAATACCTGCTTTAGTCATTAATGGTGAAAATTGTGGCTAATTACTAAACAAACAGAGATGAGTGTGGGCTCACTCATTAATATCAATAGACAGGTATCCCAATAACACACAGAAAAGACCACCAAGGTCAGCATTAACTGTTTTCCACATAATTTTCTCGTAAGTTAGTCCAAGGCTGAATGAGTCAAAAGATGTAATTATAACTTCACCTTTGGTTTAGGAGTTGCTGAAGAAAGTTATTGATATAATTATGAGAAGTTTGAATAGCTATTGAGGGCTGTCAGAGTGGTGGAGTTTTTGTTTTGTTGTTTGTTTTTAATTTGCCTCTGCATACACATTAAACAACTTCTGATTAAGTTTTATGTGAAACCTGTTTTGTTAAATGCAATAAAATTTCTTTGATCACCTATCAGGAAGTAAGGTTGAGTGTGGCAATAGTGACGTTTAAAGCTGTTGGAGTCCTCTATATGAATGTGTGAATTTTTTTGAATGTCTGTAGAAATACAGAATCCATCTAATTTTCCATATAATAGCCATTTAATTTAATGTACAACAAGGTGCTTAGTTCATTGGATGTGCATTTAAACCACAACAGACAAAAAGCAACAAAGTTTGTGACTTATTTCCCATTGGTCCACTTAAGAATAGCAGAAATTAATTGCCTTTCAGGCCAGAGTCTATTATTGCAAAATGCAAACAGAATAGCATAAAAAAAATTAGTTCCCACAAAGCTTTCCAGATGACAAGAAAGTTTTCATATGCCATTTCGCCATACAAGAGCTGTTGGCCAAACCCTTAATACCATAATTTAGCTAGGGTGAGCCCGATGCTGTCTTGATGATAATAAGCAAAACCTTGAGTTTTATTTGGTGGAGTAAAATCGATGACAGATTTAAAGAGCTTATGACAACTTGTGATACAGACCGGAGAGCAATGCAGGAGTCCAAGTGACCTGGGGTTTGTTCTGAGTTGAGAGCTTCATGCCAATTGTTCTGCCACCATCTGGGTGCGTAAGAATGGTATGGGCAGCTTTGGGCTGAGATTCTGTGGTCTAAGCAACTGGTGGAAGAAAGTATTTTCATAGGTGTACTGTGATAACTTTTTGCAAGTAAGGAGACCAGGAGTCATTCCAAGATCTTTCCAAGTTTATGAACTGTGGATGTGTACTCTTAACGTAAGTTCCACAAGTCAATGGACTTCAGAAACCTCCTCACCATGAGGGCATGTACCTGCATTCTCTTTAATCAGCTTAAAACGCTGATGAATTGTTTTTGCCTTGGTGGTAATGGCATGGTTGTGTATCTAAAGAATAGCTGGAGAAATATGTCTATTACTCCTTGTTAACACTTGAATTTTTGTCAGCTTTTCATTTACTTAGTGGCTGCCTGAGGATAAGCCTGACAAAAAGACTCATGGTTCTGGGTCTCCTTTTACATTATACTCACTGGGACAGCAGAGAGATTTCTGGGTCTTTGAAGGTCAACACACTTGGGTAAAAAAACCTAAAGAACTGGAATATCAACAGAGGATATTCTCATGTTTTCACGTTATCTCAGATCAAGCACAATGTTTCCATCTCAAGTTATGAAAACAACGTTTAATCACTCTTTTAAAAAAGAACCAAATTGATATATGTTCAGAGAGCCATTGTTTGTTTAAATTTGAGTTATTATTGACTGTACGATGCCATAAGTATGGGTTTAGTTACAGTTGGAAATATTCTGCCATTCACTTGGAGTCTAAAGAGGTGTGTCTTTTGCTATAAAGTGATATGTATCCTTGCTGTGTGCCTCAGAGTCCTCTCATGTTTGGTCCTGTGGAATGAACTTGCATCAAACTGCGGTGGATCACTCTAAGATGCTGCAAAAAGTTCAGACACTTGTTTGTTTGTTTTTTTTTTTAAAGAAATGCACTGCAGAATTCCAACAGGAAAAGACCACATCACTTCCAGTAGGAAAAAACGAGGTCACTAACAGAAGGATCACAATACAGGGTTGTAGATAATCTTAATCGGCAGAGAGCATTGTTTCTGCAGCATCGTTTCTGCTGCCTCTTTGTGGTCCTCGCATTTACTCCCTCTCTTAAGTTTAACTTACTCCTTGTGGACTCAGACCCAGAGAATGAGAAGAGGTCGCCAAAGGATGCGTATTTTTCTTGGCAAATCTAGGCATCATGTTTAATATTTCCTAATCAAATGTGTACTTGAATGATGTCTTCAGCTCCCTTTGCTTGAGGTTTTAATTGGCTGCAGAAGAAACCTCAGAAAGAAGTTCCTTAAGGTCACTTGTTCTTCCTCTTAAGATTAATTTCCTACACAGGAACTGAGAAATAACATGAGAAATGTGGAGAGAAAATATTCAGCAGAGAGTAATATCCGCTGGTAAATTGGAGGAATATCAGTTCTTTGCAGTGATTGTCACATCTTTTTAAACACACTGATTAATGGGTGGATCTATTTCTGAAAGCATGCATGCTTAATTTATTCAAAGAAGTTGAGTGTATGTCACTGCTCACAGACCTGTTTCTCTAGCATAGCGTTTAACATTTGCAACGTTATAACTACTGAGAACACAATGAAAGAAATACAACTGCAACTCATAGCACAAAGCACTAAAAATACAATGTGAACTGTAAGTGATATAAGTTGACACAAAAGAAAATATCAGTGGCATCATTTAAGTTCAATAAAAATGAAGTTGTCATCAGTATTTGGATATGTATACTTATATTAAAAGTTTTCAATAGTGATTTATAAGCAAATGTGTTATTTGGAGAACAGCATGTGGAAACACTATGGAAATGGCAATTCTGTGAAATACCATTTGAGAACTGAGACACACTTTTAAACAAGGAATGGAATTCAGGTCAAGCATCACAAATGAAATGGTTATTGTAAAAGCAATGAGAGCTAGCCATCTGCCACTGCAGCACTCGAAAGGGCTGAGATGCAGGGTCTCCTCAAAGATATTCCTATTGCCATAGCAGTTAAGGCCCATAGAAGTCTCAGCTACAGACATTAATATAGCAACAGATTTTCTGGAGTGACAAATACAGTACATGGTTACAAAAAGCTGTGCTTGTGTCCAAATAGTAAAGTGAAGTAAGGAGAGGAACAGCCCTTTGGTTATTTTAAAAGAAGGCAACTGGTGCCCCTTAAGGAACTGATCCTGAATTATTTACTCAGAGGCTGATTATAGCTCCTTTTTTGGCATGAATAAGATGTTCTGTGTGTTGGTGCCATGCTGCAGATTTAAATGTCCCACACATTTGATCCAGTCTGGGGCTGTGGCAACTACTGCACAGCTGATGACAACAAAGGCTGGTTTCAAGCTCATTGTCATCACCATGGTGTTACACCAGATGAATGGGTGGCATTGATTCTGATTGGCATATTCATTCACATGCATTCAAAGCTCATGAATTTTACTTAACACCTCACTTTGCTTATTGGCTGGGATTTAATTGGAGTGATGTATTGCAGCACTGCTAGATGAAGTGGAACAGTTTCTTCTTTTTTTTTTCTTTGTTTTTCTTGTTTTTCTTAGTTCCCTTTCTTCCAAACCTCCCAACTAGAGACACCATAGTATTATTTTTTACAATCACCAAGGCATTTCCATGTATGGAACCTAATTCTTGGCTTTGTATTGAAGTTTGCATTTAATATTTGGAGACGGAAAAATAAATAGACATAGGAAGAACTTACACAGATTTAAGTGTTGACTTTTGTTACCGGGTTCACAAATTGTTTATTTAGCATTTTCTTTACATACCAAGAAAGCAAGAGGTCTTTTTTGTGCTTCTTTCTATGATTTTTTTCCAACTTTCCCATATTTTAACATATTTTTCAGCCAGCTGAAATGGAGAATGCTGACCTATCAGCTGGCGAATTGTTGGTAACTTTCCAAAGAGGAAGGAAATATGAGATTATGTGCATGCATCTAACAGATATACTCTTGTGTGTGTGTGAATATATGCATACACTGTTGCTGTGTATTTATCAGAAACATTCAGAACGAAAAAAAATCTAGAAATTTTTAAAAGAAAAAAGTATATTTTCATTGAAGGGATACCTGTGTTGAATTTTTTATTTATTGTCATTTTTAACCCTAAAAGTAAAAACTTTCATCAGAAAATCAAATATTTAGGTCAACAAAATCAAAGCAAAATCTTTGATTTGGTCAAGATGTTTGAGTTTATTGAACAAGACTGAAGTGTTTCGTTTCAAGGTAGTTCTGTATAAACACTGAAACATATTGGCAGAAGTTAACTATAGCATAGGGTCAATATAGAGAGTACCCTTTGGAAGCAAAGTATCTATGGTTCATGCTCTGAGCTATGTCTGGAGCTCTCAAGGCTTTCTCCATTTTTTTTAGAGCTCAGGCAGACTCATCTTCTCCAGCAAAAGTCATCACTGTAAATAATGTCTGCCTGTATCTGCACAAGGTTTGGCATTTCTTCCCTCCCAGCCTCCTTTGCCTCCACTGTCCTGGAGGAAATCATATTAGCTGTTGCATCATTCCAAAATATTATAGAATCATAGAATGGTTTTGGTTGGAAAGGACCTTAAAGATCGTCTCGTTCCAACCCCCCTGCCATGGGCAGGGACACCTCCCACTAGATCAGGTTGCTCAAAGCCTCATCCAGCCTGGCCTTGAACACCTCCACTGGGGTGTTCATATGTGATGGTCTTCCCTCTTGTTGGCTACAGAAGCTACATGCAAGTCATTTCATGGAAATTGTTGGATGGATTGCAAACCTAGTCCACAGAGTTGATATGTGAAAAAGTTATACATACTGTAAATGCAGTGAGTATACATTAATTCCATGCATATGCTTACTATTGTTGCTAGCATATATAACGAGTTAAACCAAAATCCCATGAAAGTTTTTAATTAATATGGATATAAAGCTATAAATAAGTATGTCAGATAAGACCTATAGAGGATTTGAACGACAAATGAAGAAAACATCAACATTGGTCTTCTTTGGCCTTAGTTCAGTTCAGCAGATATATAATTTATCCACACTTAGACAAAGCAGTAAAATAATTTATTAAAAAACCTGAAAAAGACTGTATCAAGCACCTTTATGTATGGTTTGATGCTTTTATATATGATTAGATTTTCTGGTGTGGTCATTCTGAAATTAAATGGTATCCACCACTTGTTGTCTTCAGAAAACTGCCAGACTAAAATTCTGACCGCTCTCTCTTCTTGCTAACTAGTTAATACACTGATGTGCTCCATAACATAATCCAGCTATTGAAACCTAGCCTGTGCCATACCACAGTCTGAAAATCTCTGAGGCACAAACCAGGAGAGCCACAGATAATCTAAATTAGAAATGTTTTTTCCCAGATTATTGCCATGTTTCTTTTTTACCATTTCACATCATGACATTTCCTGATCTATTGCTTTCATGTGTCACCAACACTGTTGTTTGGAGATAATAAAATGAAGATTATGAACGTCTGCCTCGCTATAAGTGGTTCTTTTGGTTTATCTGGCTTTTGCTGTGAGTAGAGTTGTACATACAGCATTGTTTATTCTCCTTAGTGATATGCTAGAGGAGAAAAGATATCACTAGCTTTCATGGAAATGCATGCATGTAATTGGGTTACAGTAAAAGGAAAAAAAAAAAAAAGATCTCTGCCATTGGTATCTCTGAACCAACCGTCTACTATTAATTTGACAGAGGATATGTCTGAAGACTATTGTGTTTTCCTTTCTGCGATTTCAAGTAGCATTACATGTCCTGAACTGCATTCTGTAGAGACACCCGAAACCATGCTGAATGGACTAGTTAATGGTGATTGAGGATGTGAAGCTTCACAATGACTTTTTCCTGAAATATTTTGAGAAAATCAGACCTAGCTACCAATTCTGACCATTGGTATGAACATAGGCCAAACTACTGGAAATTTATGGGAGCCTTTCTATTAACATTTCCGTGTTGGATTCACCTTTCCGTGGTCCAAAGGAGCCTGTAATTGGATGTAAATACAATACTGGAATATAAGCCAAACAGCTTTTCAGAAAAAGCAATTATGGTTTTGCTCAGTGCCAAAATCCCCATTTTCTCAATTAGTTATTTTCTTCAAAATACAAACTGAAATAAAAGTATACCTTTTGTGAAAGTACATTAAGACTAAAACTTGGAAAGGTGTAGATACAAGTAGTCTAATTCTGAGCTGGGTTTTATGTCAGTCACGGTGCATGGAAAACACACCTTGGGTTCTAGTCACAGTGAATCAAAGCAGATCATTGCATATACTGAGTTACCAGGTGGAGTTGCAGATGTGACATTCAGACATAAACAGTTATCTTAGGTGACATGGAGGTGGGATAAGAGTCTGGGTACAACCTGGATCCAGATACACTCTGCTGGAGCTGCAGACAGGCAAGGGCCAGCGTGTGATCTGCTCCTGTGGGGTTTAGCAGAGTGTTAGGAATTTCCCCTGTGCCAAAGAAGAATGCCACTCAGCTTTTGCTTCCTCCAAGGGAAAAATCACTGTCTCAGTCCTGTTCTTTAGTTCCTTCCACAGGAAAAACAACAGCAACCACAACCAAAACCGAGGATAGATTTATCCCCCTGTAAGGAGCAGATTTTGCAAGGAAGCCCTCTCCTTTGATGCACATGGTGGTACTAAGGGATGCAGTGGTGCTCTGCCTTGTCCTGTAGGCAGATTTTTGTGTGGCTTGTGCATTCCAGCTCTTCAGCAGGGCTCTGAGAGCTTAGCAACATTAGTGCACTGTCAATATTTGTCAGCCAGAATCTCACCGCTAAGTATGCTGCTTAAAATGGGTTTTACAGATACTAATTACTGTCCTACCCCAGCTTCTCCTCTCCTGCCCTCCCCCTGCTTCCTTCAGAGAAGGGATCACTGCAGCCTATGAAGGAGACTCAGCAGTTCCTATCACCAGTATTTTAGCCACTGTCATATGTCCTCTATTAAAAACCCATAGGATATTACCTGTTCCTGTATGTTTCATCCTTTCCCTGCTTCTCTCAGTCCTGCTTCTCTGGCAATTTAAAGCCACCATATGGGTGCCATAGAAGTTTCATCCGGCTACAATGAGAAGAAATAAGCAGTGCAGGTAGCAGCAGAGGCTGTAAGAAAATAGGAGATAGAAAGTGGTAACTCTCCAGATGTTGCAAGAAACCAAAATATGGCTACTCTGTCATAGCCAGTAAGCACTGAGTCTGTCACAGCCATCTGAACTCCTGAGAGCTGCCTCCTTCTAGTTCCAGTCATCTAAGATATAATTCAAAAATATAATTACTCTGTAAACGGTGAAGGTTTACCCTGTATGTGTAATACTGGTTTCAATAGGAATTAGACACTTACTTAGCCAAGATCTGGACCACAGTCTGCCTAAATATCTGTGCAATCATTTCTTCCAAAACAACGCAGAGGGTGGGATAGGAACAGGAACAAACAGATAAAGGTCAAAGTGGCAAGAACCATCTGACTTCTCTTAACTGGGCATTGCCAAAGAAAGTTTGGCATGGCCTCAGTGCTATGCTGTCTAGGTTGGCATCTCTGTAAGCCTTTATTTCACGTAAATACTTCTGTCCAAAGCATTGGCACACACGGCCTCCTGCGCTCCAGACTGCTGCGATGAGCCAGGTGGAGTACACCGAGCCCCCACAAACAGGTGACAGAGACAGACTGAGAAGTAATTTAGACAGTGAGATAGTAGGGGGAGAAAGATAGTTCTGTAGTAAGTACCAAATAGTTTTCCCAATTAAACATTGGTTAGAAAAATCAGTAAGAAAATCAGTAAGATCTAGTGAAAATTTTTTAATGATAGCTGTCTCTACAGGTAAAGAAATGCAAGGGCCCAACGCAGTTGCCTGTACCTTAGTGTATAGTACCTTTTGAGATGAGCTAACGCATCAGAGATGTTTATACAAGGCTGCAGGTATGGCACAGGACCTATGCTGACCTGTGGCTTATTGGAGCAGTAGCAGGAGGCTGGGTGTCATTCCTTGTGGCACCAGATGCCAGATCTCAAATGGCACCAGATGGCCCTATGTAGAAAATGAGTGGAGCCTTTGGCCTCCAAAACAAAATGAATATAAATACTCTTCTAATTAATGTTGAAGAGAAACTGTAAATATTACACTTCCGTGATAAACAATATGAAAAAAATACTTTTTAAATAAGAGATTAATATTTTTCTTTGGTACACAGGAGCCTTTCATATGAATACCCTATTCACTACAGAGACATGCACATACTGTAAATAACATAGGTTTAATATGGTGCTTACAAGGACACAGATGTTGCTGAATACACTTCTATACATATATATGTATATGTATGTTTAGAGACATACGCATAGACATCTAGAGATGTACATGTATATGTATTTCTGGGTCTAAAAGCAGTGCATACATTTCAATGTACATTATTGTCAAGCACAGACATATTGGTGTACAAACAAGTGGGTATACACATGTACGTAATAAAATACACATACCTGCACACGCATTTACATGGTCTGTCTCTGTATGAACAAAAATGCAGATGTGTGCATCACATTAAGGCTTCACAAGTATATTTTATTTGCTACAGGGCTGACACCTTCCTAGTTTATAGAAGATTGAACATTGAGCAGAATTTGAGCATAAGCCTACAGTACCAGCTTCCACTTGACTCCAGCCTCTGCTTTGTCTGCTAGTGGCTGGTAACAGTTAAGAGTTTGCTGGTGTGATAGGTGAGCTCCATCCATCATGGCTAATGTCGTGAGACAGTTGTGCCTCCTTTTGTTTCCCTGTTCCCTTGAGGACACATTCTGGAGGCATGGCTGTGTTTACCCTGCAATTTTTTTGTTTATTTATTTTTAAAAAGTCAGTAATCATGTTTACTTTACTTCCTTCCCAGCACTGTTTACCAGCTTTGGTGTGGTGAGATGACTAAGTCAATATATATTAAGGAATACATCACAACGCTGTAATGAGAATTAGTGGTACTCTGAAAAGGCAGAGACATTGGCTGCTGTGTTTTGTACTGTTTAGTCTGGGGGTAATGAAGAGCTCACAGATGACCTGATTTCATTAAAGTAGGTCAGATTTGACTGAAACATATCTATGGCTCTCTCCCAGCAGTGCAGCGTCTTTCTCCTCACATCCCTGCCTCAGCCCCACTGCCTGTCACCTCAGCGTTTGCAGTCTTTCAGGGAATTACCTTAGGGTTTTGTTAGTGTCTTAGCCAAATATATACTGCAGTACTTAACTTCCACTGCTCCTTGTGTTTTCTGTCAGAAGATGTGTGACGGAAAGGATGACCCTACTTCTGTCTTACTACAAGAAGGTGATGTTGTGAGAGGATGGCACACTTAATAAGACAGCATTTATGCCCCATAGATATTTCTCAGTGAAATTCTGTCTGGAGGGGATACCTGCCATTTTTACTGTGAGGCATCTGACTCAGATTAACCCTATGTTTATACACACCTTTCATCTAATTTTCTATTTATTTGCTATGTTTCATATCCACAAGTCTAACACTAGAGTAGACACTCTGGTTTAGCAATATCCTAGCAGAAAAACACCTTTAAAAAGGTGCTGAGAATGTCTTTACTAAATCTTGAGCTCACAAATAAGAATATATTAGCAGATATAAGAATTATTCACAACTTTTGATGGAATGGATGTAACACTGTGAGATGCTGGAAACAAAGACAGAATTAGGTATTGTTGTCCCGCAGGATGTCTGCTAAGAGAGTTTCCTTCTAACATCAGTGGGAGTAAGGTGAAATCTATAGACCAGATCTAAACAAAGACATTAGGGAAGCTATTCAGACAGTGCTCAGCTTGAAAAAAAATCAGGCCCTGTTAGGTGAAAAAAAATGCTACAGTAAGACATATAGAGGACACAGCCTTTTACTGAAAGAGGTTTTGAAAACCCTGGGCTGATAAACATGAGCAAGCTTGCTGTTCATCTGAAAAAAATTGCACTGATCTTCTATCATGAAATATTCTTGTTACTCTTATTACAGCCTTTCTATAGTTATATGATTCCCAGAGAGAGATTCAACATCCTATGTATAGCTACCTGTCTCTGTTTAAAAGACTGTCAGTTTTTTGGTATCAAACTGTCTCTGAAAAGGTATGAACCAAAGTACATGGTCTTTCTTTTGCAACCATATTACAATTAAACTGAGACCTACATAACTACTGAAATTTGGGAACTCCACTTTCCCAGCTCCCTCCTCCTCACTTCTCTTTCTTGCCCTTAATTGTTGTGATTGTGGCTCTCATGACTTCTAAAGCAAGCATTTTGTTCTCCCATTTGCTTCAGGTCATTACAGTAAAATCTTTTCATTCCTGAAATCTTTTTTTCCCCCCATTAGTCCTGAGACAAATAAATTAATTGTGATTTTCAGAGGCTACTAGGGTGGTCAAGCGGTTCCCAGAGAAGTCTGTAATAAGATTACTTGTGTAAGTAATCTGAGGACCCTGGGCTTTTGAAAATCCCAAGTCTTCTGGCTACATTTTTGTCTTTTTAATATTTCTTCCATTCAGTTTTCCTTTACAAAGAGTACAGTAGCTTTATACAATTTGCACCATTATAAGTAAAACCAACATACATTTATTTTAACATAGAAATATCATGTCTTGTTTAACTTAGAAAAGTAGGACTTTTTGAGTCATCAGGTCCTGTCCTCTGCTTTTACTAGCAACCGTACTATATTATTTTGTTCCTAAATAAATCTGGTAGTATTGCCAAACTGTTTGGATTTTCTGCTCTGATCTGAGGTCTGTTTGAACTGAAATACTTCCAAGAGTCCAGATATGTCAGATAAAAGCTATGTTTAAAATAGTCTGTATGATTTGATTTAAAAGAAGTAAGATTGCCATAGTTTCAGCAAAGAACAAAAAAAAAAAGCTATGTTTGCTAGAGAGAACAAGCATACTTGTTCTCAAGGCCTTCCTATGGCTTCAGAGTCATTGTCTTAATACCTCCTCTGCTCTTCTGACAGAAGGTCTACTTGTCTGCCTGTCTGTACCTGCCTGCACCATTATCACCATTCCGTCAATGAGAAAGTAACACAGGAAACACCAAAATTAATTGTCTGTGAGCTATGACAGTACGAAGGACAAGGCAGCAGAAAGTCAACGTCAACCCAAGAATACTATAACATCTCCTGCATAATGCCGTAACACTTGCTTAGTTTGGGATGTTTGATGATGCTAGTGGGAATTTTGGCCACACTGAGCCTCATGAATCCAAAGTTTGCATTTGTACTACCTGGGTAATGACTTGGGTTACTCTAGGGTGAACTGTAATGTTGTTACTGACTATGGTTGTGTTGACAGCTGTATCCGTTGTTTCTTTTCTAACTGAAAGATGCAAAAGATGTGCGCTCACTGATTTTTCTCAATACAGATTAACTGGAAAGGTCTTCATTTTCAGCCTCAGATTCATCTTTTATAAGCTTCAACAAAGGCATAATACTTTAGTTTACCACCGCCCTCAAATCAAAGGAATGAGATCAAAAACCCTGTCTTGAAAAGATTATGCAACTCAATAGGACCTGATCTTGTTGTATTATTGCATCCATTACAACAGCACAGTTCAGGCAGGTGTTAGTTTCAATTAACCTGGGATTCAGGTATTCACAACATCTTGTCTGCCAATTACTCACATAATTACATGGCCTGGGACTGTAGAATAGAATCAGCCATCATGCTAGGCATGTGTGATTACTGAAGAAAAGAGGAATTCAGAGTGTGTATGAGTAAAGCACAGCTCCAATGATCATGGACAAAAGTGGTCTTTAGTGAAGAAAGCTTATTTACTAGGCTCTTGCTGATCTCTTGAATGCAGGAACTGTGCCAACAGTGTTTGTGTGACACGCAGATGCCTCACAGCTGTCCGTTGTTTTTGTATTCTTATTCAGTCAGTAGGTAAAGTGAGAAATTATTTAGCATTTTGCAAGGAAGAAACTGAAAGGCATTGCAGGGAGCTAATGGCACAGCCATATATGGTTTTAAATAAAAATGTGAGAGTCAAGAAACCTTAAATCCAACTTTCTCAGACCAGGATATCAGCTGAAAAAGACAACTGCTGACATTTTGACCTGAAACATCCACAGACTTGGTCAATATGAATACTTTTTTGTGTGGCTCTGTCACTGTACTGTCAAAAATCAATCCACCATGGACCTCCACATAAAGATCTTTTAAGGTCAAAGGCCAAAGGTCTTTCTGAGCTGTAGATGCCATGTCTCTTTGTACTATTTTAGGCTATAATACCATAAAAAATCTGAAATTATGGACAAGCGTTGTGAAAAATGACAAAAATCTTGAAAATCTAAAACTGTATACACTTAATTATATATCTATCATCTAAGTTTAATGATAACATTGTGAAGGAAACAATAGAAAAGTAAGCTGTTTCTTTCCACTCATCATATCAATCCAAACTGTGTTAAACTAAACCATTTTCTAGAAAAATAACTATTAATTTCAGTGGAACAAATCAGAAGGAAGGATGCTGCTCAGCACTGGTGGCAATATATGGGCCTTTATTTTATCAGGAACGTGATGTGAATATGATATAAAGCTAATATCATTTGACAATGTTACAAGTGTACTTCTCATTCTAAAGGACAATCTAGGCTATTATAGCCTACTTCTTACAAGGGAAGTTTTTTTTCTGTGTGCAACAGATTTTGTTGGGTTTTTTGTTGTTAGGTTTTTTTGGTTTTTTTTGAATGCAGGAACCTCATCAAACGTAATGTCTATATTTAGGTTTCTTCAATATTTTCTTATTTAAACAGGGAAATTCCCAAAAGGCCTACATATGCATGCATTTTAATGTTTATAGAAACCCCTTGCTCTTAGTACAATGCATGGGATATGAATAACTGCTGTACTATGGCTAAGACGTAATTTTGTCCCTCTTTCCACATGTATTTGTGTTTGATTTACACAGGCAATTTAAAAAGTATATAAATTATGTGATTTGTAAATGTTATATGGAGGGATTTGTGTGGTTTTCTAGGAAGGGAGCTAATATGGCTTCCACTGAAATTCTGCATTATGCCGAGATAAAGCAATTCAAGTGTATACCAGCTCTCTGGGAATCATAGTACCAGAAGCTCAGGGACATTTGTCCTACAATGCAGCTTTTTCTCGACGTCATATCCATACATCTTACATCAATCACAGAAATAATCTGTTTGACAGCTGTGTGTTTGGGGCATTTTAATACATGAAAGGTCCAGACTAATACACAAGCTCAGAGATATTTGTTGTCATGAAAATAACAGTTTTAATGCAGTTTGAGTGTTCTCTGTATTCAGAGATCAGTTTTAAGAGAAACCGTCAGGCCCTGAACCTATGGATATTTCTGCCTGTAACGTACTGGTTTAAATAACACAATCCTTTTCTGGATCACATGTAGTTTTTCTATCATAGGACCAAGGAAAGAGTTAGATGGTGAAAAGAAAGCACCCAGGATTATTCCTGTGCTGGTAAATATATTGCTAAAGGCAGACTTATCCACCTCCCACCCATCCCACTGGTGAGAAATAGTAGTCTTATGAAAGTTTCTTCCTGCCTTTTTTTTATTTCTGTTTTTAATATCATCATTGAATGACATCTCAAGCTTCTCAGTGCACCTGCAGAGATTTTGGAGTGTGTCCAGAGTGTCCCCTTTTTGTAGGGGAGGAGTCAGACAAAGAAGAAGAAATGGGGTGACAGCAATGAGTCACTTGACTCACATGACACACATGGGTGAGCTACATCTTGTTTCTGCATTCCTACAAACATAGTCTGGGATGTATAGGCAGGAACATTACCTGTAAGACATTGCAGTTACCCTCCTGCGTTCTTCATGTTTGAAAAATCTCAACTGTAAGAGCCTCCAACCTGGTCCAGCCACGGGCCATGCATTACAGGGAAGGTATAACCCAGCTGGACAGAGTCCAAAGGGAATAATAAAATGATCCGAGAATGATCCAGAAAATGTCACACACAGAGAAAGAAAAAATTACAAACTGAGAAAAGACTGGAGAAACACGTTTACCTGGTGTATGCCAGGACCCCACAAAGAGGAGAGGAATGTGGCAAATAGGAAGTGTGGGGATAGTTTAGGTTAACCATTAAGAAATCTTTCTCTTGGAAGTTCTTATGAAGCACTGGAATAAGCTGCAGGTAGAGGCTGTGCAGTCCCTGTTGGAGGAGGCCTATAGAAGCAGGTTAGACCAACAGCTCTCAAAAATGAAGCAGACATGATCTTCTGGCTCAGGGAGATGGATCAAGCAACCTCTGGGGTTTTTTTTCAGCTCTGTTCTCTCTGATTTAATTTTTAGGCATGTATAAATCTACTGTTGTTTAGCAGATTGTTACATCTGATAGCTTTTATAAGTGGCACAACTTTCAGGGTAAGCTTTGGGTGAACAGTCCACATCTGTCAGCATTGCAAAAGCCATAACCATAACGGGCCATAATTAGCGGCCTATATGGCAATTTTAGCAGTTGGGACAACAACTTGGCTATAAAGGATGAATGATTCTTTCACCCCAGTGGGTGTTTCTTCGAGCTCAATGAAGCTGGTAAGTCAGAGTGAGGAAGCTGACAGTGCTGCTATCCATGATGTATCTTTTTTTCCTTTGCTATACTGCAGAGGGTGTGGGTCTCTGGGACTGTGCATTCAGCATCTTCCACAAGCACTGCTTTCATACACAGAATAAGCTATTTGTGCATTGGTGTTCTGTACTGAAAATTGTAGGGGTTTCAGTGGACAGGACAAAGGGAAAG
>NW_010131294.1:24518-71362 GCF_000699245.1 Pterocles gutturalis
TGATTTATGATAAGCAGGTAGTTGGCTGCTTTTCATCGAAGGCATGTAAATAGAGCAAAATTCTGACATCAGCACATTTTCAAACTTAGGCACTGTTGTGAGCTCTCCTTTTAGACATGGGTATATTTTTAGGCAGGGTAGAAGGATGACCCAAGAATTCCTCTCAGCCTCAAGCATAAATATTTGCATCATAGGTTTCGAGAGCAGAGAAAAAGCAGTCTTACTTTGCCTCCTCCCCCCCAACTGTGTGTCTGCCTCTGTTTTCTAACGTCCTAATGGCAAAAAATGCACTTTCAGCTGTGATGGGTGTTTCTGATTTGTAATCCAGGCCAGCCTGTGTGTTTGCAAACTGCCAAAATTGTGAAGGATGCTGGTTTTTGCCGGATGCTCATATCTGGGGTCAGAAAAAGGCTGATCTTTTGAATTCTGACTGCAGTAAAGTCAGAAGGCATATGTGCTATACCTGCCTGAGGGTCACTTGAGATTGCAAGGCTGATATATTTCTGTCTGTCTTTTCAACCAACTTTTTTGTGTCTCCCACACTAGAGCTGCATAAATTCACATTGCTTTCTTTGTTATATCTGTTTCATTTAAAATACAGAGGAAGCTTTGTACAGAAAGTGAGACATTCTGGACCTTTGGCTCTGATACCTCCCGACAAGAAAAACCCAAACAAATTCATGACAGAGCATTGAGGAGAGCTGTTGAGAAGACACCATTTGGAGGACACATCAAACTAACCCAATTGCTTGGGATGTTGATGTGAATAGTGACTGCTTAAAGGCAAACCAAAGTGAACCCACGAGTCTCTGTAAATGTGGAAAGCGAAACAGTGTAATAGAGTGATTTATCTAAAATCACAGTGCATGTAATTTGATGAAATTAGGGGGAAAAATGAATGCTCCCCTAATTTCCACATGCATATCCGTCCCTTAAAAATCAGTAGGGTAACTAAAGTGGCATGTAAGCCCTGTGGCAACTGTCAGATAAATTACACAACAGTGAAGAAATCTCCTGAAAGTAATGCAATATCCAGCTAACCGTTTTTCCTCTTTCAGAAAAAGACCTTGAGCTGCTGCAGTTGATTTTACTACAGAAATGTTACAAAATTTCTCACTGAGAAGGCAGATCTGTGTTTTTGTGCATGAATAAGCCTTTTATTTTCTAGACAGAGTGCAAATGGAGGCATAGTGAAAATTATTAAAGGGCACTAACAAGGGAATATCAGTCTTTAGGATAATTTTTGGGTAACTATTTCTATTTATTTTTTCACTAAACAAAGTCTACAGTTGCACAGATTGTTGTTATGAAGTCCCTAAAGCCCTATAAAGCATGGTAATGTGAGTAAGTTTTCAGAATTTAGTAAGTCTAGCTCTGGGATTTTACTATTACCTAATGTTTCCATTCTATGGTACTGTGAAAGCACTCTAAATGGCACCTTTCATGAACCAGCTTTTCTGAGACTAGCAGGCTGCTTCTGTAGAGTGCTGGTGGATCTTTCTTAAAACACACACAGACATACACACAGACACACACATATGCACGCTTTGACCACTCCATTATGAAAGCTTTCATAAGAAAGCAGAATTGTCCCACTCATAGCCATTATATCTGATGACATTCTTAATACTGGCTATTGTTTGCAGAAAGAAGCTATTGTCTAAGATTGCATATCTGCTGACCAAAGCACATGTAATAAGCATAGCTTTGGACAAACTGAGCCTAGCCCCAGGGAACAGCTTAGCGGTGAGTTTGTTTGAATGTCCTGATTCAGTGGTGATCTCCAAAGAGGAAATGCCCACCATTATGTAAGGATTGCCGTTTATCTAAAGTTTGAAAAAACATCGTTTGTTCTTTTGTATCCATAAAGGAGACGGGTTGTGTTTAAACCAAGACATAGTGTTAATGAAAAGTTGTCTGAATAGAAAAATAGAGAAAAAAAATCTTTCTGTGTTAGAAAAACCCTAACTCATCTACACTATCTAGTAAGCGATCAACAGACAGTTTCAAATATAAAACTTTTCAAGAGGGTACAAAGAGGAAACTTCAAAAGAGACAGAAAACATCTTTACATTTATATAAGTTATCTGTACCTAGACAGTTTTGCTTTGACAATGATTAGGAAAAATCACATGGCACTCAAAATGAAAATAACAGAAATAATCTAAAAATAACTTCAAAAAGTCACTGGAGCATTTTCTGGTTTTCTTCTTTTACTCAACCCTTAGCTATATTCAATGGACATTATTCAGCTTCCAGGGACAAAAAAAAAAGTAAATTCAGAGTAGAACAAAATGATTTATTACCCTGAGTTGAATTACTAAAGTATGATTGTTCCTTTTTCTGTTTCTGAATTATTTCTGAAGTAGTTTTAGTTTCTGTGAAAACAGCATACTATTTTAAAGTAATCATAAATTGTTTATTTCTTGTTTGTTTGTTTTCAGACTTAGTCTTCAGGGTGTGCTTAGATCCTTAGAGCCATAGATTATGAAGTCACAAGGGATCATTGTAATCATCTAGCCTGACCTATATATTTTCAGTTTGAACCCAAGTATGAAATGTTTTGAAAAACATTTGGTCTCGATTGAAAGCATTTGTTAGTAGTTCCATTGGCTAATTACCCTCACAGTTAAAAATTTGTTCTTCATTTCTAGCCTCAGATTTTTTAGCCTTAGCTTTCAGCCACTGTATTTTGTTACATCTTAAACAAAAGATATAGTGATCAAAGTTTTATTTTGTGTGTTTATAAACTTTTCTCTCCCTTAGCCTTCCCTCTCACAGACTGAGCTAATGGAATCTTTTGGGACAGGGAAAGCTTTTTTAGAGGTTCGTCTCTGAATCTCTTCAGTCCTTTAAAAACCTTTTGAACAGTGACACAAGAACTAAACAAAACATTACAGGAGCAGTTGTGTAAAGGTCAAATGCTGAGATAACACGAACTTTGAGCACCTATTCAAGATGTTTTCTATATGGAAAGATTGTATTAGCCCTCCTGGAAACACTGACACAAGGGAACTTTGGTTAACATGACTACTCACACTTGATCACAATAAAAAAAATTTGCATGCAATCTTCCAAGCTGTGTACCAGTGACCTGAACTCCTCATGATTTATTACTGCTGCAGTGACCACTTACAAACTTTTATTGTGAGTGTTTTGTGGTTTGTTCCAGATTTGTAAGAAAACATCAAGTAAAATACAGTCAAGAGCAATTCCATAGTAATGGCCTCATTTTATAACAACATTTTGAGGGATGTCTGTTATCCATTTTTAACCCATAGTTGTATTCCTTGTTGAATTTTGATGTCACACGTTGGTTTAGCATCATCTAGTTAAATGTAAGGCAATTTGAAGTTGAAAGTCTAAGGAGGAAGACAAGGGTTAATACCAATTTCTTCATCAATCTACCCATAATCCCATAAAACTATAATGCTAGTTTGACAGAATTTATTTTTTGTATCATTTGCTAGATTGGCATCGATTATACTTCCTTCGTTAGGTCTTTGCTGAGTCCTCTATTAGGCAAGACTCAATGCTTGTTTTGCCCAAGTTCAGTGTCAACCTGACAGCTTATCATTACAACAGTCTTGTTATCCTTTTCAAATATTTTACTGGCATTTTGTCTTTCTCACCTTCTGAAACTTTTGTAGAAAACCACCAAAAAGACCCAAGGCAGCCTCAGGTAGCACATTTGACATTATTGTGCATATTATTGAAATGTGATTTGGAGAGGATTAAAATTCATACTTGCTGAGTAGCAATTTCTTAAATTTCTATGGAAGTGTTTTAGTGTCACCTATGAGAAATCTGCTTGTATGGATTTTATCCAAAAAACATGGAAATATTTGAGGAAAATGTTTTAATTTTTTGAGTTAAGTGCTGCCAGCACCTTCACCTAGGAAAGAAAAAATAATCATTGTTAGGCTTCTATTTAGTCTCAATATATGTCACTGAAATATGCACTTTTTCTTAAAAACATGTACTTTTCTGTTCGTCCTTCATCTTGACAAACTTTTATTTCTCTTGGGTCCTTTTTGCTTACAAACATTTTAGTAGAACAGGAAAAAGTACAAAAAGAACAACAAAAATGATCAGTGATATGGAACCTTTCAAAATGTCAAATGACTCTGTTGACTAGCACTCAGCCTTGTGAAGAGTTGAATGAGAGGGCATATGGTGCAGGTCTACAAAATCATGTACGAGAAGGTTAATAAGGAACAATCGTTCTGTATCCCTTTGACCATAAAATTCTGGCAGTATCAAACAAAACCTAACAACTGGTGGTTGAAAACAGGGAGGGGATTCTTCACAGTGTGTACTTAAGCTGGGGAACTTTGTGTTGTTGGATGATGGCAATGCTGAGAGTTTATACAGGTTAAAAAGTGATAAATTTGTGTGGGAGAGAATCCTTTCAGGGTTGTTAAAGGCAAAGATCGCTCACACCAGCTCAGGAAGTCTTTGAGCCACAAAGTACTGAAAACTAGGAGTGTATTCTAGGGATGCATTGCCACAGGCATGCGCCATCCTGATACTCTCTCCTAAGAGCGTCTGCTGTTCCTTGTTGTGCTAAATTAGCTATGAGCCTCTGGTCTTGACCTAAAATGGCATAGCTCTTCCTATCTGCTACAACTGAGCACTTTACACCAATGTTAACTCTCGTGTACAGCTGCTCTGCTATGTCATATGCTGTTGCTTATGTTCCCCGAGTGGATGAATATCTTCTTGTAAACAAGACAAAAAACCCCCACAAAAGCGAATAAGTGCATGACAAGGAAAAACCAGCTAATCCACATGCACAAATACCTTTGCTGGCATGTGAGCATGGGTATTGTTTGGAACAGCTATCTCTGCAAAGATAGTGTGACCAAAAAGCTTAACTGCAAAAAAATAAGTATGATCAAAGATGAGCTAAACAGCTGCTATAAGCTGAAGAAAGACTGACAAACACCTCTTTTGTGCTTTCTTACTGGCTCCAGGCCACAATAATTGCTCTGAAGTTGATGTGATTAGTTCAGAACTACAGCACTGTAACATTAAGTTTTAATCCAGTACAAAATACAGGTGGGATGTTCCCTAGCTCCTTATTTACCAAGTTTCTTTAATGATCTTTTGTTGTATCATTACTGTGGTGTTTGTTTAAACTTTTGGAATTGCATGGGCAGGTACTATGACTCCCTGGTGAAATTAAAGAATAAGGTGTCAGGCTTGAACAGCAAGAGCATTTGAAATGACTGATGTGGGGCTCCACTGTCTGACAGATGGGCTAGAACGTTATGCTGCATGCAGGGATTCAGTGATTTTAGCCTGCTACCAGACTTTGCAGTACTGCAGCCTGGCTGAGGTTATATTGTGGGAGGTTAGATTCCTTGGGGATGATGAAGGTCGTGCGAGGAAACCTATTTCTCTCCGTTGACTGCAGAGGAAGCCTCAGGTGATTAGGTTAGATATAGATATCAAATTTCTAGATGGCAGTTTATCTCATTTTAAATCCCTAGAGGACTGTTCATCTCATCTTAAAATATGTACCTAAGAAAGGTCAGATGAATTGTCATGTGAAATAGCTGTTTCTCTCTACTGACCGCAGAGGCAGTGTAAGGTCAATAGCTTAGACTAAGACGTCTAACTCTTATTTGGTTAAAGCTGAAAATGAAGAATACCGCCCTTTTGTTTCATTTTGAGTGGATTTAATGCTATGATAGATATTCTCTTTCTCAGTAATAAAACCCTTTTGTTTCATTTTGAGTGGGTTAAATGCCATGATAGATATTCTCTTTCTCAGTAATAAATGTAGTGTTGCATGTTTCACAAGTTGGCAAGACTCACAAAGTCTTAATTTTAGATTATATTTTACTCAAGATAATGTCAGTGAGCAATTAAACTATTTTCAGGAAATTCTATATTGCCCTAGGATCTTTATGACTTGACATGAGAGCAAAAGCATCCAAAGCTGGGACGAAAGAAACTATAAATATCAGATGTGTCTCTGTGTGTGTCACAGTGAGTCACCTTCAAATGCAGAAGAGTCCTAAGCTGTGTGCAGTGTGTATAAAATGAGATTTCCCATTAATTTGTGAGTTATCGTGATGCACAGTCCAGCATTAGGCTGTTAGTATAAGAGACCAAAAGTATTTTAGAGAGTTAGTCAACACTCTTTGAGGTGAAATGTTATCCTGTCAAAATCAGAATATTTCCAGTGAATGTGTCAATATACATTTCTAATGGAAGCAATTCAAACTGCTGTCATATTAATTTATAGATTAACATATAGGATTTTATGGGCATTTTCTTTTAAATCAAAACTAATAATTATGTTACATTTTGGGTTTGATTTAAGGAAGGTTATGTAATAATTTCAAAATCAAATGTAATATTTTATTTTTTATTACATTTTGTTTTGTACTTCTAAAGTGTAATATATACTTCAATACTTTAATAATTTCAAAAGAGTTTATTTAAACATTATCAAAGTAGCTTATTTCAGCATTATCACTAAATAAATGTTTAATCAAGTCACTTTTCAATTTATAAACAAAAATGTTGTAGTAATTTTGGCTTCTGAAAAGTATTTTGAGACGTTAATCTTGATTTTCTACCACAAGCCAGACTTCAGCAAAAAAAATTTCCCTAAAAGTCTGAGGTTTTTGCTACTTAGACTCTCACTGACAAACTGAATTGTCAATGGAATGTATTCATTCATTTATATCAACAGTATTGTCCCTGTCTGCTTTGTTTTTCTCCGAGTCCTTATTTTTTCATCAGCAGCTTGGAAGTGAATCAGTGCCTGCTTATTTTCTAAGGGAACTGTGAAGGGAAGGGCTGTTAATGGTCTCATAAAAATATTTGTCAGGAAAAACATGTTTGTTTTAAAAAGTTCTTTTATCCATGAGTGATCTCATGCCTTAAAATTTTCATCTTTGAGGCATGTTTGAATTCTCACAATGTCCAGAATGTTATCATACAGCCAAGCAGGCTATAAAACCTAAAGATGGATTCAGAGTTTGTCTGTGTTGACAATTACTTGTCTGTACGTGTCTTCTCATTTCCTGGATGTCAAATAGTAATAGGGAAAAAGATTTCAATAGCAGTTGAGAACTATCTCAATATTTAACTAAAATATTTAATTCAAGTATTAGGAAGTCTGTAAATATACAAAACTAGACAGAATGCACAACGAAATCTGAAGGCTGCTGATAGGATCTGATAGGTTCTGATAGTCTCTTTGTTTCTGTGAGTAAAGAGAATCTGTGTTCAAAATTTTAAAATATTTGAATGCTCAGAATTTCTCCTAATGAGCAGGGATCCAAACAGTTACATATTAAAGAGGAACTGAAATCTACTAGTTTCCAGAAAATTGATCTGTTTACTGTCTTTTTGATGTTTGTCTATCTCAGGATGACAGTTATAGCAGGATAAAAGTTGTAGGAGTTACAAAAAGGCACATTTGACCCACTGCTGTATGAAGAAGATGTTAATTGACATAATCTGTCACAACACTGGACATCATTGAACCAGAAGTAAGTTTCACAGAACCAGCTCATGGAGCTGTTGGAATGGGTCCAGAGAAGGGCCACAGAAATGATATAGAGGGCTGGAACACTTCTTCTATGAAGAAAGGCTGAGAGAGTTGGGGTTGTTCAGCCTGGAGAAGAGAAGGCTCCAGGGAGACCTTATTGTGGCCTTTCAGTACTTAAAGGGGGCTTATGAGAAAGATTGGGACAAACTTTAGCAGAGCCTGTTGTGATAGGACAAGAGGTAATGGTTTTAAACTAAGAGGGTAGATTCAAATTAGATATAAAGAAATTTTTTACCATGAGGGTTGTGAAACACTGGACCGAGTTGCCCAGAGAGGTGGTAAATGCCCCATCCCTGGAAACATTCAAGCTCAAGTTGGACAGGGCTCTGAGCAACCTGGTCTAGTTGAAGATGTTCCTGCTCATTGCAAGGGGATCTTTAAAGGTCCCTTCCAACCCAAACTATTCTATGATTCTAGGATTCTTTATAGTAAAAGGTTTTAAAAGGGGCCTTTGTTAATCCTATTCCCTTTGTTCCCAAATGTGGCTAAAACATGTTACGGATACTATTCTGTATTTGGACATCATTATTCAACAAAAGTGGCAGACTAACAGAAATTTCAAAGGTGTGTCTGTATCTTTTCAATACAGAAACTTCTCAGCAAGATGTGGTTGCTTATAAGATATTTATAGGATATTTATAGAAAATATTTATATAAGGTATTATAAGTACGTCTTTATTTGTGAATAAAGGTCAAAAAGACGGTGGAGAATGAGGCCCACTGTAACAGTCATGGAACTATGGGTAGTAGCATCTCCGTTTGTTATCGACAGAACTAAAAATATTGTTGTTTGTTTGGAAAAAGTCCCTCTATATTGATGATGCTTGCATTACAAGTACCATCTCATTGGATACCAGTGTCTTACTTCTGTCTTTTTATAAGGCTAGGAAATACATTGTCTACTGATGTGACTAATAAAACTGAGTTTCACTTGTATGATTTGAGAGATAAGTAAAACTATATACCTGTATTGTTTTCTATTCTGCCTAATGTACTGTGTTACTTTTTAAACTAGTGTAAATTCTGAACTGAAGGTGGCTTCAGGGTGGACCTCCCAGAAAAATCCTCCAGGGTTAAGGGAGGTGCAAATCAATGTTTTACAAATGAATAAAATCTAATTTTGGTGTCCATCTAAAAAAAATTTCTTTAAAATTAAAAAAAAAAAAGGGAAATCACAAAAAATCTGTTGTGGACAGGAAAAAGTAATTGACAGGGAGAGAAAATTAACATGTACTTGCCTGGTAATCTAAACAGGATTGCAGCTTGCATAGGTAGGCTTTCAGCTAGCATTTACCATCAATAATACTGTAGCCATAACATTAAAAGTGCACCATGAAGTCACAGTGCCATTGGGATCCTTAACACCCATGATGGTCTTTGGATGACCACTTGAACCACAGGCACAGTGAGCTCTGTGCTGCTGCCAGACACACAGATAGCTGTCCCTCCACACTTTAAAACTTTGAGTAATATCATTAACAAATCTAGTGGAGCTCAGCCTGTTTTGCAACACAGTGAGAGGGCACAGCATAAATTCTGTCTTCAGAGAAGACAGTGGTATTAAGGCATAAGAATTTATGGTTGGGAGTTGAACATGGGATAACTAAATTTGAATATTTATGTGGTAAACTTAGATGTTTTTGGATCAAAATCAGATGCCCTTCTGGCCTTTATGTTTCAGTCAAGAACACCATACCTGGGCTTGGTATGAAAGTGATTTAGTTTAGGTACCTAGAGTTGAATTTAGGTACCTTAGGTGTGCAGGATCTGAGATTAGATCATCTGCCAGGCATAGCAGCAGTCCAAACATGATTTTACAATCCTCTGAAAAGAAAAGCCTTTCAGATTTATTCTTTGTATTTTAATTCATTACATAGAGTTATTTTATCTGTAGTGGTTGCAGTGGGGTAATATTGCACAGGATTTATTATTTGTGTAAGTGCTCCAGCAAGATTTGGCCAGGGAACAGAGGTTTTTCCCTACTGAAAATTGCAAGTTATTCAAAATTAAACCCCGGTTTCACTTCTGAGCTCTAAAAAGAAACTAAATTATTTAGGGCAAAGATAGCTAAAAAGAAAAAGCATTTGACCAAAACCACGTCAGGAATGCAGTGAAATAGCTCTGTGGGGTGTAACATCACGTGTTTGTGCCAACTGGAACACTTGAGAAAATATTCAGCAGTGCTGGTGCAAGACCATCACTGAGTCCTATCAAAATTTCATCTCTGGGATGAAAGGAATGACACATTAGGGTGGGTGCAAGCCTGTGCTGCTTTATGTGTTTTAAACTGATATGATGGACATATGAAGTCTGCATTATTTAATTGAACAAACTGAGTTGAATTATGGTCATTTTCTTATGTAGATAAGTCCTTAAAGAGCAATTTTAACTGAGCTTAAAAGTTGAAATTAGGATGCCTCTTGACCAAATGTTAGTAATCATCACAGTAGTCACAGTATTAACAGTTGCAGTAATCACTAGTATTTATTTAAATTAAAATATGGTTATTTTTTGTAATATCTCCTCCCAGTTTCCTCATAAATACAATTAAGACAAACTATGTAAATTGTGAGAAATAAAACTGAGGGCAAATACTGCTGTCTGTTCCTGAGGGAAATGTTATGAACTTTCATCCTGAATCAGATCAGAGCCAACAATTTAAGCACAAGGTCAAAAGCGTGGAAACTGGTTCCCGGGCTGTTTTGGCTTGTACAAGTTTGAAGATCTGAGAGCAGAAGGCTTTGTTATATTCACTCCTAGGCAGATTTTTCTGGGAGATGCACTACCTTGCTGCAATCCAGTCATACCTTGCAGAGCTGGCAGCATTCCCTGAGGTCAGTTCTCCTTGGAAGAACACCTGGGAAAAGAAACTGGAGCAAACAGTATTAGTAGCTTTTTTTTTTTTTTTTTCTTGTAAATGTTACTGAACCTTGGTCCAAGTTGGTGATAGAGCTGTTAGGTGGCAGAGGGCACAGGATTTTTCCCAGGTGAGATGTAAAATTAATAGTGGGACTGCTAAAAAGCTAATAGTATTTTTTTTTTCAAGATTAAAAGGCTTAACTACAGCTTCCTAGCCAGATTCTGACTCAGCTCATTACATCATAAACTCATAAAGTTCATCCTGCGGAAAGTATTATATCCTTCCTCTCCTCAGCTGTTTGTTAAGTGTCACTATGCCCTGGCATGCAGCTGCTGTATCCCATTAATAGGATGGTTTAAGTGATGCTTATACAAAACACAGTATTTAATAACATAGCAAGGCTACTTTGTGGTTCTGGATTAACCCTGAGGGTGTTCCCTTCTGTTTTATACTTGATCCTTCATGGTTTTATTTCTCTCTCCTATTCCTCTCCCTAAAACTTTCAGCTGTTTTTTCAGTTTTATGCTTCCGTCCTGCCTTCATTCCCTCCCTCATTTCCATTTTTCAGTGCTGCATTTTACTGCGTTCAGTGCTTATGGCTCTGGCCCCAGAGACAAATCATTTCCAGGGAAGAATCAGCTTAGTCTCTCTCCTTCTGTTAAAAAGTGTGTTTTTCACTTTCATAGTTTCAGGGAAATCTTGATAATGTGATCTCAGTGAATCCTCACTGCAAGCTCAAAACCTAGAAGTTTAAAAATCATGATTTCTAACCTCAGGTTGTGACTTTAACAGGTACCACTAGAGATTTGTTTACTCTAGAGATTTGCTTTATTCTAACATTGCTTACCAAGTCCCTCCGGGGCATGAGCACACCTTCTTCCACTGGCTCCTGTTTCCTCATAGGAATCTTTATAGAAAATTACATTTGATCACCCAACTGTTAGTGAAGGTGTGCCAGTCCTTTGTTTTACACTCACATCCATGCTGTGGACAACTGCCTCCTGATAAAGGGCTACCCTGCCAGCAGACCTTCTCCTAAGAGGCAATGCACATCTTTATGGCTTCTGGAGGAAGTGTTGAATCCAAACTTTCTGTGCACTGGTGTAGGATCTGGACATGTAACATGCTGCTCATCACTTCTAAATTCTTTGGGATCTTTAAAGGCAAATGGCATGAAACAAACAAGGAACTTCCAGTACCCCATTGGTGCTTTCACAAGTCTCCTGTGCACATGCATACAGTCTGGAACCAAGTTGCCTACCTCATCTTGAGTTTTGACACACGGTCTCAACCCGGCACAGTGTCGGACTGATTTTTATTTAAAACAACAAAGCAGTCAAGCTGAAGCTCTCTTTGAGACTAAGACCTCACTGTTAAGGGCTCACACATAGCTGATGAGGACCCATTAGTACAGGCTATGGTATCTCACCTGCATTCCCAGCGCTGCCACTGGAATGCCGCGACGGTCCCTGCATTAAGTCTGCCAGATCTATGGGACTCTCAGATGCCCCATGTCTTCCAATAGCACTGCGTGGCCCTGTGCTGCCAGCTGAATATATCCCCAGGAACCTAAACGGATTAGCTTTAACACAAAGAAATATTCCAAAGTATAACACCTTGATTAGCTCAGTCAAAATCCAAGATGAACCTATAGCAAGACTAATTCAAGTGATTGCAGTATCAAGCATTGCTAAGTCATTGGAGTCTATGAGGATTTTCTTTGAAGCAAGAATGGATTCCAATTATGAATCCAATGGATTCCAGTTATGAATTTCTCAGATCTACTCTGTGTCCCAGGACCAAACCTTTCTCCTTAAAGGATAAGTTTGACAGGGAAGCTGCTGTTTCCTTTATTGTGTTTGCACAGCTAGAAAACTGTGGAATTCATACTGTCAGTGGAAAAAAAGAAAGGACAAAAATTATACACAGTTTATCAAAGGTATCACAAGTCTAGGAACATATATTAAGAGTGGTTTTCTTATCAGAAAAAAAAAAGTAAATGTATTTCTGACAATAGTTTTATAAAGTGCTTTGAGAAATTAAGATAAATAATTATATATGACGAAACTATTTTTAACGTAGGTTCCTCTTAAACTTTTGAGGTAAAGTACAATCCTTATGAGATTGTTTTATAATGCACATTTAGTGGAAATGGACCTTTTTTCTTGTTCCTCATCAGAAATATGTAACTGTTTTAATATAACTGTTCCTATGAACAGATATTACACATGCAAGTTATTTCTAATAAAATTTAAAAAAACACCAGTAAACATTCTAATTAAATTAAGGTGAATTTCTTTTTATTTTTTTTTTAATTCAATGCCAATCACTCTGATTTCTGTGCAGTTTTAATACAACTGTTCCTATAAGCAGATATTACACATGCAAGTTATTTCTAACAAAATAAAATAAAAAAAAACACCAGTAAACAATCTAATTAAATTAAGATGAATTTCTATTTTTTTTATTCAATGCCAATCACTCTGATTTCTGTGCTTACCATCAAATAATCTCAATTAACTCGTGTTAAAGAATTGTTCTCTCTAACAATTTTAATATTGTCCAGAGTGATTTACATGAAGCAGAACTAGAAACTGGAGAGTTCCTCTTTCTGCTGTAATCCTTGCACCTACTTTGAGCACTGTGTTCTTCATGCGAGCTGATTCAATGGGCTAATACCGTCAGTTGTTTGGTATCCTCAGACAGGTGAATGGGGAAGAATTCTTGCTGGATTCCTGAGTACGACCCCTTCCCATCCTCTTGTCAAGCTGAGGACATACAGGTTATGTCTGCTCAACTTCACTAACCGCAGTGAGAGCACGGGGCTAGACACTGCTAATCTGTGGCATGGCCTTTCTTATCGTGTTGGCACATGCTTAATACTCTCTCAAATAATTACCAGGCATGGTTTGAGGCATAGAAAAGCCCAGAGACTGGTCTCATAAACATCTTGGATGCAACTGCACCTGCAAGTGATGAAACATCTCAGTTGTATGGGTGCAGGTCACTGTACATCCACTCCTCCCAGGATGAGAGGTGACTCCCAGCTTCTTTACCTCGTGAGTTTAGACACAGACAATTTGGCCAGGTTGCCCCATGAGGTGGCTTTCTGCCCTGGCCCTGGAGCACACTTGCCTGTGCCCTGTTTCAGTGGTGGCAGGAGCCTGGGCTGCTGACAGATGCTCTGCACATCACAGCTCTCTTCCACGGGATGCCAAAGTCCATCGGTCAGCCGCTGCAGACAGCTTCTTTTGGAAAACACAAACATTTCTTCCCGTTTTGGCTGTTCAGGGTACTAGGGCCAGGCAGAGACGAGGCAACAGGAACTTTTCATTTTAATGTCAAACTTTTAATGTCACAGGAATTTTGGTGCCATTTTAAACAGCTACAGTAGATGGTTTGAAAACAGCCCTCTGCCTCTCTCGCCCCATGTGCAGAGTGCAATAATACTGCTCTTCCTCCTCCTTGTAACACTGTGATGAAATATTTTCTGATTGTCAGGTGTTGTTATGAGCAGAACATGTATATTTTTCAACTACAGCCTGGTACTTTCTTGGAGGAAACATGTTTATGTGCCCACACACAAATACTGAGAAAAGTGAGAGAAATTTAACACATGAGAATGAGTGGTGAAACTTGCTGTTTTAACAAGTTGGAAATGAAAACATAATGTGGTACATAACTCATTAATTAATTTTATTACAACTTTATGCCAGTTTTTACTAGATATTTTTATTGGATTAGGAATTACATTTTGAGATTATGTTAAAAATGTGATGGTGTTTGCCTATTCTCACAGTAGATGTAAAAATTAAATGGTCTCATTTTAATATGTATTTCTTCCACAATTTAGCTTTTTGCCATTTGGCAAACACTTTAGAGTCAAACATTTGGCATAAAATCAAGTCTAACTCTTTGCAGTCAGAGATTAATGATCTGTCCATAAAGTTTCTTTACTGTATGGTTAAATTGCTTAGCATCAAGTGCTTCCACTTACTAATGTTACTTTAACAGTTTGTAAATGACATTCACAAATAGCAGTCATTTTATGGTGGTCCTGTGGCACAATTGCCTCCAACAATGCTAACTCTTCCTTTCTTGCAATTACAAGAAATATTTTAATCCAAATGGTATATCTGTCAGTGAACTGTCAAAAAGAAAAGGCTAATAGGGATATCCTTTCATATACTCTGAAACCATCTTATCACATGCATGGATTTGCAAACATGCACTGTCAGTTGATGCAAGAAGAATTAGCAGTCATGCAAGGGTTTTCATTGATTTAGACAGTGATCAAGAGAAGACTCTGTACCAGTACTGTTTTCCTTTTCTAATTACAGCCACAGAGAGCCTCTGTTCTCAGCCCAGGCCTGTGTGTCAGTTCATAAAAAGGGAAGCCATCTCTGGTGTCACTGGCTAATGTTCAGTTTTAATAAACATTTTACTGATCCAAGCCTTTACCATTGTTAAAATGCATCATAGTATATCACATTTGATACCTGATGCTTGATACTTGAAAGTTTTAATTATATGAGAAATCTAGCAATAAATATAGAGAAATTAAATTTAGTGCTTAAAGTAAAATTTCAACATAACTGATTTCTGATATACAAATACAGGTTCTGTTGATTTCAACATTCTTTTTCCTAAAGGAAAGATTAGCTTCTTGGGCTCACTCTTTAACTTATCTGATCAAAACAACCATGCTCTAGCCAAAGCACAAAACAGAGTGACTGTATTTAATTTTAAGACTCTTCCTAATGCAATTGGTAAAGGTATTATTTGCTACCAATTTTATGCTATTATGAATTTTTGTATGCATTCTTAAATAATTATCCACCACCTATGAAGACTCATGAGAACAGTTCATACTCTGTTTCACTGGGTCAGTGATACTCTGCACCAGTCAGGATTAAGTCCAGCACATGGATCAGAAGTTAGGATGACTTCTTACAGCATTGTAAGTGTTCACAAGTACACATTCTTTGTCAGGGTAAGGTAAGTGTCTGTGGTTTTTTGACAGAATCTCTGCAAAACATAAATGGCAGTGAAATCCCATGGTATTGAAGAAGCAGTTCTGAGACATGTATTAACACTATTTCACATTAAAAAAATAATTTAATGTAGTGCTTGAATTGCTTATTACTTTTTTAACTTCTTATACTTCATACATATAGTTTAATATTTTGGAATTTTATGGCTTAGTTATACAGTAATTATGTTCTAACTGTCCATTTTGATATGTCCATTTAATACCACAATTTTTAAACTGAAGTTAAAGTACATGGATGGTTTACTGCATTTTAAAACAATCTTTAGGTTTCTGTCTTGATCCTACAGGCTTACATGTAGACACACCTGCTGTTGAATTCTATTAACTTCTTTACTGGAACATTTTTTCTTGCCTTTCTACTTCCCAGTCATGCAACCACATTGTATTTTGAGAACACTCTCATTCTCCAGGTATTTATAGAGACCTTTTTTTAAAAAACTATTTGTGAAAATAAACAAATGCCAAGGCCTGAAAGGTTTCCACACCATGCAGCTCCACCAAAAATGAAAGAAACATGGAGAGTCTTGGAAAGTGGCGATTCTGTGAAAAAATACAAATGGACTGCAGAGTACTAATTATGGTTATAGACCATGCTGCTAGAGTGGAACAATTGTTCCTATCAGGGGAGAGACTCTGATATTGATAAACTTAATTCCATGTACCTGCAAAGAGATTGTACCTATGGCTTCAGAGGAGAATGGTTTGTCCCTTTTATTCTGCATGAGATATGGGTTTGAGATGCGGCTGCATGAATGGAACTGCCCTGAGACAGAAAACTCAAACACAAGCTTGCCAGTAAGAGCATTGGGGCATTTGTGCAACAATGGTCTTCTCAGAAATAATCTGCTTTATGCAGGGAAGAAATTGCTTTAGTCGGGAATTGGGGTAACATTTTGATCTGTATGAGAGATTCACCTCAGACTAAAGGGTTATATCGTCAAAATCTGTTTGCCTAAGGACATCTAGATTTTGCCTAGAATATCCTGTTTATAACTCAATGGCTTTATAAATAAGAAAATTTGAATAATATCTGCAACCTGCTAAAACCCCATCATTTTAAAATTAAGAGCAAAATTTCAATTGGAGTTAATGATACCAACATTTTAACTTCTGGATATACCAGGGAAAATTAATTTTTACTATTAAAGTGTAGCCTTCATAATACATTTAATTTCAGAATTCATTGGACCTCACACAAACATGACTGATGGAATGGAATAGTTTTAATTAGCTGTCAGAAAGACATTTCCAGCATGGTTTCAGGAAAATGTGCTTTCAAGCAAGTGTACATTTTTGATACTTTTTTGTTCCATATGATATTTGTGCAACAGATCTTGTTCTTGATCTATCAATATCTATATGGGTTTTTATTCCTTTTTAAGTTATTTCATTGAAGGAATGTTCTGAAGGTTTTAAGTAACTTGAAATATATGTAGGAGGAAATCCTGGAGTTACTGATGTCAATAGGAATTGTACTACTGATTTGAATAGGAGCAGAATATAACTTTTCTTGTTTTATGCATTCTTTCAAACAAATGCAAGGAGGCTATTCTACACTTCTTATTTTTTTATATTAACTTTTGTATTGAAGAGCCTCTGAAAGATCATTAACAGAAACAGCACTGTTCTCAATATATATTTCCTGTGAGTATACGTAGTGAGATGTAGTTCAGGTGCTAAATTTGAAATATTAACTGTATGTAGGATTTTAAAAAACTTTCCATATTAGTTATATGTGTTTCCTTTGAAATTACAGGGATTTTTACTTTGATATGATTTGGAGCAGGGATAGGAAGAAAGCTGAGTGCTTTTGAAGATTCCAGACTGTGACTAAGTTGGCACAGGATACAGCCCCATTCCCTTTGATGCTGATAAAAAACTCTTTCATTTACTTCAGAGAAAGTTGGTGATTATGTCACAAAATTTATCGTGGTGCCAAATTACATAAGTATTGCAGACTGAAGTTTTAGTGATTTGTAAGATCTAAACAAAGGATAAAAAGCTGATCCATTTTCAGTGCTTAACACTTTAAAAGCAATTATATAGACTTCATTGGAATTAGTTGTATGGTAATATACTGGTGCATACGAGTAAGGTTATTAGAGTCAGCTCCAAAGAGGGAAAAGAAAATAATATTTGTCTTGTAAAGTGTACAGAAGTACTGACTACACCAACCAAATGACAACAACTTTCTCCTTATTAAATAGATGCAGTATTACACAGAGAAAGGAATGGCCCAAGTATGAAATTAAATTTGCAAAGTTCTGGTTTTATCCAGAAGCGGTGGGCCAAATAAACACTTAAAACACATAATGATTATTTTACTCCTTTTAGTACAGCTGAGAAAAGTGTCATGTACAGCTACAGCAATTGTGGGTTATGGCTTGTAAAAATATTATGGAATGCACACAGTCATTTGACCATTTTTACAGTTTGTTGTTGCATTATGTAGATTTGATTTCATATCGGTAAATTTCATGTATGTAAAATTAATATAAAATTTCCATTACACGTGTTAAACTTAGGAAAACATTGTCCTGTTCAAGATAATTATTATTTTTTTCTTTATGTATGAAATCTATTTTAGCTGCTTTGGAATTAATTAACTTAGTAAGTATATCCCCTTTCTTGTACCAGTGTATGAAATATAACACTGGTTCTAATACTCAACTAATGATGCTACATATGTGAAAATCTACTGGCTTAATTGACCATAAGTTAGCCCTTTAACTTTCCATCCTTTCCTGCAATTTCTTACCTTTGGAAATGTAGACCAATACCTGCTCTGAGCTAAGTTGAAGATTAGCCAATAGATGCCTTAAAAAGCAAAAAAACCAAAACAAAACAAAATAAAACAAAACTTATTCTTACCATCTTCCATATACAGTCATCGAAAAGGCTCTGGTGAAACAGAGAGGGATTATGCTTACATTATCAGAAGGGGATTGAGACACATACAAATGAAGTTAATTGAATTTTTTGATCAGCAGAAACCTATCAAGTTCATAGGTTTCTAAATGTAAGATGGAGCATCACCTGGACTTCTGGGTGCCTACATCTACTCAGCCTCAATATGTTTGTACCCCACATTACCTTTTTTTGCTCCATTAGCTACCCATGTTAGCTCTTAACGATTCAGAGTCAACATAGGCTTTGTCCAAATTTCCAGAGCAGCCCAGTCTGACAGGTCTGCTCAGAACACACTTATTGCACAGAGGATACCACACACAAATAGTTAGTAGTTTGTCTACTCTCTGGTATGCAATAGCTGACTTTCTGACATACTTACCCAGAAAGAAAAAAACCCTGTGCTCAAGCATCATCTTGACCTGAGAGGACTTAAATCAGCTACTCCCTGAATGGTGCCCTTGTAACCCATAGCTAAGGATTATGACTGTCAAATTATACACACAACTACTAGCAGCCAAATATTTTATCACCTCCTCCCAGATTTTATGCCATTCCTAAGTCTCTTGTTTTGCTAAATAAGTGCTTTATGTACAAATAAAGGCCTGTATGGAAAAAGAACTGATGAAAAAGAATATTGTGTTGACTGGTTGGTAATATTGCCTTTCTGGTGACTAATGAGTCCCATACCTTTGGTCAACAGGACAATGACAATAAAGGTACTAAACTGCATTTTTCTGTTAATTTTGCACTTCTTAGATCATGAAGTTCATACATCTCCCAGGTACCTAGTGCACTAGTAGAGCCAGAATAGTTACAGAAAACACACCAGTGACAGGATGAGTTTAGCAGAGGGCATGGATCACCTCATAATGTCTGCAGAAGAAATTTTACACTGCCTTTGGCTGCTGTTTAGCAAAACATGCAATCAGATGCTTTTATACACAGTTTAGAAACAAATCCACTGGAATCTTAACTTATTCACAGACCTTATCTCTCTGTTATACAGAAGTGAAGGTAAGCAGCCCAGTTCCTTGCTAAAGTCGTGTATGCTGTGCAGGTCAAACAGTTTTGGACAGCCAGAGTCAAATCACTTCACCTCTTCCCAAGTGCAGTCTTGTAACCTCATGTGTTTTAACCACACTAACAAGGCTGGGTGATCATTCAGATCCCAAGTAAATGATCCTCTGGAAGAGAAATTCCTTAATAATCTAAGCGGAATTCAATGGATTTGGTCTTTGATTAGACTATTTGTATGTAGTGCATGTTAATTCAGTTCTTAAATACTTGCAACATTTTAATGTTTAAAGTATTTTCTACTGCTGAAATAGCACAACAGCATATATGTTTCTATTCCCCCCTTTGCTCTTAGAAAGCTGAAAATACATGTGGAGGGAAGAAATTGTAGGCGTGAAGGCAAATGCAGTCTCCTGTTGGCAATAGTAGTCTTGCAGAAAGATTTGTGAACGTGTGGGTTTTGAAAGATTTTAACCAAGTCAGAAACCGATACCACCAGCTAGAGCCAGGGACGACTCAGGCAGGTGCTGAAGCAACTTCCCCAGCTCAGCCCCTGCCAATGCATGTCCCCGACCTGCAGCACTGCAGCTGTTCCTCTCTGTGCCAAGTCGTGTGGTGGTGGTTCGGGGATTTGGAAAAACACATTCTCTGCACTAATACATTTCAGGTCTCCAAAGGGCAGTGAATTAACCCACTGTATCACTTCCAGTGTAATGAATTTTTAAATTCCTCTTTCTAAGCACAAAAGCCTCCTGTTTTTCTGCAGGGCACAGCAATGAGTGTCCTTTTTATTCTTCCTCTAACTACATTTTGATCTTTACAGTTTTGCTGTGATATAGTGCTTTAAAAGATAAGCATGCTTTTCTTATAGAAAGAATAATTTTCTTTGGATCATATTTATTAAATTAACAAGGTGAGAGAGGAGATATTTTAATAATTCAGGGGCAGATTCTCTACCCTTTGAAGCAGTGATGAGCTCTGTGTGGTGTCAGTGATCTAAGTGCCAACAGTGGGGGTGCTGGAAAGAGATATTTGTCTTATCTGGCTGTTAAAAGGGTACTCATCTCATTAACTGGTTTGATATGTGATTTATAGTACTGCATACGAGTCCTGAACAACTCAGGTTTTAAATCTAGGTTGCACTTTTCAGTCCTGATTCAACAGCATCTTTTGTAGAAGAGATGCAAGACTGTAGCTCATTGCTGGCAGTGACCTACAGGGTCAAAGTTGTGAATTGGTTGATGGGAAAAGGGAGTTATGACGTTTTAATGAACTACCAGAAAGTCTACTGATTAATTGATAGCTATTCATATTCATATTATTGATCTTTTTCAAGGACAGGATTTTAATTTACTGTGTTTTATGCGCAAACTGGAGTGGTCTGTCTGTGGGTACATGGTAGGCGGCCTGGGCTGTGCTGATGTGCAGCAACCAGTTACACCAAAGACTCATTGTGTTTCCACATTTAAGTACGCCATGGATCACTCCACTGATGTAGATGATCTACAGTTCTCAAAAAATCTTTTTTTCTTTTTTAATTCTGGGATGAAAGAGAAATGTATTTCCTACCAGTACAGTTTTTTCTCACTGCAGTTTCTCACTTTCAGATTTGAACACAATGGGTAACAATGAGACTTTGAAGGACAACTTTGTTGCCATTCACCCTGTCCCTTAGATAAGTGTTATCAAAGAGTAGTGGGAAAGGGATATTTGTAAGGTTTTTGTTTATTTTCTTGAGGATTAGGTCAAGCTGGGTCAAAAAACCACAACACTCTTCCCCCTTCCCTCCCTCAAAAGAAACCCCAGTCTGCACAAACAATTTTGCCCTTTCCTTAGAAAGCAAAGGCTGGTCTTTGTCTTGACCATTTGTTTTCACTTTTTTTTGGTGAATATCCCATTTTATCATATTGAAAGTCTGTGATTCCATTTTCTTCCTTTAAATGAAAGGAGAATGCTAACATCAAGAAACAATAAACTTTCTTAGAAAAGTGGAGAGAGAGAAGGAATGCCAAGGTATTTATTTATTATATCGAGATAATATTTTCCAACTGTGGGACACAGGTTTCATCACAGGGATGGTGAGAGACATCTTAGTTATTCTCCAGAGTTCCTGTTTCTGTTAATAAATTTAGTCACTTGCTGCTTATTGTTGGGAATTCTTTTTGGAAGGGGACCTGCACTCAGTGATGCCTGATGGTGTTTGTTGAAAGCCTAAAACTGCCACTGAAGAAAACAACGGCCTGTGTAAATTTTCCATATGCAGTAACAAAGGAAGTCACTTTAAATGTTGAAGCTAGATAATATATTTATATTCTTAAAAGATGGTAATAGAAATGGTAAAAAGAAGTAAGTCCTCTGTTGCACTCCCCACCCCAAATGGAACATGGCTTTTAGTAAAAAAAAAAAAAAAAAAAAAGCAAAACCCCAAACGTTATTCTTCTACTAGTTAAGGTGGATCAGTCTTTAAGAACATGCTGAATGACCCCAGGAGGGATTTTTCAAAGTGGAAGAAGTTAAACCTTTGCCTTCCCAAGAGGATGTAAAAATTTCAGTTTGAAGTGTGCCGCGGAGATGAGGATATTCTACTGCACTGGACACATAATAAGAAGAAAGCTTTACCCTGAAAAGTTTGCAATCTAAGATGTATGACTGACAAAGAATGAGAGAAAAAAATTAAAATGGCTTAACTGCTGGTATTCAACAAGTACGGGTGCCCCCATGGTCCTGTTCAGTGCTTGGTCCCCTGAATGGCTGTAGTCAGATTATCCATATGCTGGCTGATAACCATGGAGCAACTGTGCTCCCTGGGATGAGTCTCTCCAGTCCAGCACCTTTTCTTGCTGGTGTTGGCTTGCAGTTGGCAGGACAGAGAAGCTGAACAGCTGTTGGATTCCTCCTTGTGCAGCTGCTCCTATGTGGGTATTTGCTATCTTGTGACTTCAGAGGACATGGAAGCCTTTGGAAGTGCCCCAAAGCTGGCTTCCCATCCACAGCTGTGAAAAAGTTGGACAAATCTAAGCAGGTAATTAAATCTGTGAGAACAATTAGTTTCCCGGTTCTGGGTCTGATTCTACAAAGTGCTGAGTCTCTGAGCACTGCATCTGAGCATATGGAATGAACTATATTCAGTAGGCTCATTTTATAGTACTACTTTACATCTAATGTGAGCATCACCTGAGTTACAAAACCTCAAGCCAACACCACCATAAGGAGGTTCTGTATAGGCAAAATACTAAATAATATTTCAAATTATCTTAGCTTAGTTAGCTTACATGAACAAATAGAAGAATAACATTATTTACCCTATGTACATAAGGAGAACTAGCTTTTCAAAAGACCTGTATGAAGGTCTTGCTGCGGGCAGTAGTATGAGGTGCTTTAAATCCCTCTGCTAAAGCAGTAGAGAACTATTTTTAACTTCCTGCAAAATATTGAATCTCATTGTAATATCTTTTGCAGAATCAAATAAAATTGCCTTCATCAACCAGCAAATGAAAAACACATTTTTAATCTTTACTATGAATAGAATAGAATTTGGTAATAGTTTCTTTTTGATGATAAAAATGTCTTAATAGATAAAATATCTCAAAATTCTTAGAATTTCAGAGAACTCTAAATGCTCAACCCAATTCAGCAACAATGACATCCATGAAAATCTTTTGAAAAAGAGTATCAACCAAAACCACAGAGTAACTTTCTTTCCCTTTAAAACTTGCAAAGTACTTTTAAAACTTTGCCTGACCCCCATGGAGGTCAAATTGGGTTTTACCACTAGTTTCAGTGAAATCAGAACCAGAATAACATGTATTATTTACTGAAAATAAAATGAATGTTTGTACTTTATGTTATACAGCAGATGTAGTGGCAATGCTTGTTTGACAAATCTGAGAGAGTTCTTTAGACAACCGAGGAAGGTTTATCATCTTTATAGACTGATCTATATTGCTCTCCCAACATGCTTACCATGCAAATTAAACCTCTGTAGTGCTGTGAAATGTTATTAATACTCACAATGGAAGACTTCTGAAAGTGTAGGCCTTCTTTCAGCATATATCAATTTGAAGAATAGCAGGAGGCTACGTGTGGTATTGTCTGGCATAGACCTTCCTCATAAGGGTCGTTTACAAAAAAGTAGGGCCACCTGAAAATGTGTAAACTTTAACGCCATGAAGGAAGCCATTAGGAAAGCAAACAGCAGAGACGCAGGACATCCCTCACAACCAGATTTGATCCTCTCATTCATTCTCCTGGAAATCAATAATATTAGATGAAATTCATCTCAGCTTCAGCAGCCAGTATAAACTATAGGTTCCTTCTCTTGTCAAACCTTGCAGGAAGTGGGCTTCCTCTGCGCTACTTGCCTCTTCCTACTGACTGTAAGGGGAACGAAGAAGACTAACTTAGACTAGAAGTGTAATTCTGAGATGGACAAAAACAGATGAAATAAATCTTTTCCCTCTGGATTCTGCAAACTGAAAATGCTGGAGCCATATTTGTGAGAACGTTCAACTATTTTCCTCCTAACTAGATCTAATGCTTACTGAAGTCATTAGAAAAATTTCTACGAGTTGCAGTGAATGCCTTTGCTGACCCTTGATTTCGGCATTCATGTACAGTTGCCAGTAATAGATTTCTTATCCGTTATAGCAGGAGATGATCACTGGTACAGCTCTGCTCATAGTGTAGTGCAGTCCTGAGCGTATGACCCAGGGACACTCTTCATAAGATGGCATCACTTACTTCTTTAGGCAATACAATAAGTGAACTGAAACCATGACGTGTACATACATTTCTTTAAAAAGTAAGATCAGCTAAAGTCTTACCAATGCATAATTTTAACCCTTGTATGTGAAGAATTCAGCACCGAATACTGTTACACACTGAAAACACTTAATAACCTGCTTCAACTTGTGCATTGTCACCGTAAAAATAGTTAATCTAATGATATTGAACTACAAAACTTAACTTGTGAAGCATTAACAGGATATGCTTTTCTTTCTGTAAATCTCCACTGATCTTACAGCAGATGAACTGGTGGTTCAGAAATAAGCAAATAAACATGTAACCTGGGGACAAACTATGTGAACCTATTGACAACCATGTTCTATATCTTGACAGTATTGTACATGTTAAGGAAAGCTATGTTAAATAAGAATATAATTTATTGTCAAGTAGGTCACTAATATTGCAGTTTGTTGGGTGAAAGAAAGTAGGTTGTATATGGTGAGAGACCAGAAACAATGAGAAAATAAAAACAACAAAGCATTTTGTGAAATTAAAGACAGCCTAGGAGTTAACAGAAATTCCAGAAGCAGCAGCATATTAGGAGTAACAATAAGTACAACTGAGTCACTTCCAAATAAGTTCTTTTCCAGTACCTAATAAACACACATATTCCTGACAAAATTACAGAAAAGCAGACAAGGAAATATAAGATGATCAATTACAATTTAAAAATCATCTCTGTTTTGTAAGACTTGTAATGCAATTAGCAAATAAAATACATGGCCATTAACCAAGGTGAGTACTATAAAGTATCAGTGTGTGGGGAACACAGCGTAAAAGAGACTAGTAACTCTGAAGCCCGTGAAATATAGAAGTAACTTTTTCAGATTAAGTTATTGCCTCCCCTTACAGGTATGGTTTCTGCTATGTGTTCTGAAAACCATCAGCTAAAAGGAAGTCTATATTAATACTAATCTATCTTTTTTAGGAGGTATGCTTTATTTTGAGTAGATCAAAGCTTGAAATTTTGCAAGCTGGACTATAATATTCAGAAGCTGAAGAAGTAACTTGCAGTGGTCTGCATTGCTTTGGACCAGTTGTAAAGGTTTGGTTTGTTGTTTGTTGGTTTGGTTTTTTTAAAAAACAACAAAAAACCCAAACAAACAAAAAAACAAACCCCCAAGAAACCACAGCCACATAATGTATGCTATTTTTCCAGCCCAACCCACAGAGATGACACTGCCCAGGTATGCCTACTTGAGCTCTCCTAATGATGGAGGATGTTTCTTCAGTTAAAAGCTGTCTCCTATACACCCTGCATACCCCACTAGTTATTTTTCTGCCTTTGGTGCAGGACTTCGTCTCTTCCCTTTCGCCATTCTTCATCAAGTCCCTGCAAGAAAACGAGATTCACGGAGACCACTGGAGCTGTGTTGTTGTACTCTGTTTAGAGTGGATTGACTTGTGTTTCAGAAGCTGAACAGCTGAAGGATTTAATCTCACATTCTCGGGGTATATTTCAGAGTAAAAGTGGTGAAAACATGGCATTAAAGCAGTAAAGAAGGAGACCCGATTTAGAGGCAGGAAGCCAGATGTTAATTAATAAAACCAACATAACAGGGCTGTTTGGCTTGCAGAGAACATTCTCTCCGCTGCCTGTTTGTAGGCTGTTCCCCAGTTAATCAGTTCTGCTGCATTAAATTTCTTTAAAAGAAATTTTCTTCCCTGGTTGCTTAGAGCCCTGTTGAATCGAGCTGAAAGCTCTGTGAGGGGTGGTGAGCCAGGCCCGCGAAAGTAATTTATAGAAGTAATGTGTAGAAGGTTACAACTCTACTACTACCTTCAACACAGTTCAATTTACATCTGCAAATGTCCCTGCCTGTTTCACACAGACAATTAGGCTCATTCTGTGTAGAGTGCTCTCTCAGAGGGCTCTATGTCAGGAGTGGCGTGAGTTTTCACTTGTCAGGCTGAAGTGGTACAACTCCTGGAGCAAGGATGTGACTGTGTTGCTGCTTCTGTAACTTCTGTACATTGGGCATTATATCGCTTCAAGTGTAAATAACTGTTTGAAGAAAAATTATAGAGTTGCCCTTAAATTCCCACCATTTAAATCTCCCAGGAACAGATTTCACGCTGCATGTTATTTCAACCAGAATAAATTACTGTTTTCAACTGTTCACTGAAGAGAAGTCAAAACCAGCAAAGGAGAATGTAAAAGTTTATTCTTCAATAAAATCTTTATTAACCAGTTTAAGTGGGTTATTTCTCTATCAAATACACTTTAAGTGATGCTTATATTAGGCTAGTGCCTTGAGACTCATCTGGTTGTTGTGCTAGAAGGAGCCAGCATTAGTATCAAGGAGACATTCTGCCCCAGAGGTTACAGTCTTAGTGTATGTTTGTTGAAATGTACAGGCTACCTGAATGTGGCAAATAATTTATGTATTCTTTCAGAACATCATTGATAATAATACTTGAATAAAGTAGATTCGTTCAAGCAATACTTTAAGAATTTTTGGAAGATGTGTGGGTGAAAACAAGTCTAATAGAAATTGCGTGTTCTGAAGTATTCAGAGGACTATATGTGAGAATAATCAAATTGCCATTAGATATCGTCCATGAGTTAGTAAAATGTGGGGCTTCTGTTACTATATGAAATTAAAACTCAAATTATTCCATTTCAAAAGTAGGACAGAGGATGTCTCAAAGGTGGAAAATAGAGTACTTTAGACTTTCAAACACTGGTGAGATTACAATAAAAGTGGAAATTTGGGGCACACGAGTGCCCCCAAAGCAGTGGGATTTAAAGCACATGTCTTATCCCCTCGATTTCATACTGGTTAGCTTATGCAGCTCCCCACAATCACACTTAATTCTGGACTGAAAATTTCATAAGTTGTGCTGAACATTTATGGCACTTTGTAGGACTGGAGCTGGGCCATTACTCAGACTTTGGTCCCTGGGATGACGTTGTCCTTACTGGGTCAACTCAGCTGATAAACTTTCTGATATTTTATCAGTTTGGTGCCTTTGCATAAATAAAGTTTTTCCAAAGATGAAAAATTGAAATGATAAAAGAAACTTTCTATTTAGAAAACACGGAAAAAACCACATTTTATACATCAAGCTTTGCACAGATGCTGTGAAGTCAGAAATCTCAGTAGAAGTCTCTGTTCTGTGTCACACAGAGAAAAAAGGATGACAGCAAAATCCAGTGAACCTTGATCTGGGAGAGGAAAATCTTTTATTTTCCCTTTAATGATTTCAAATCCTTTGGGGGAAGAACTGTTAGCATGGAGGAGGAGCAAAGAAGAGGTCAACACCTTTGAGTGATAAGATAACATTTGCATGGGAGCTGGCAGGGGGCAGGAGGAGCACAAAAAGGACAGTAAACAGTGATATTTATTTTAAGAAGGAAAGAATTGCAGAAACTGGTTTGTTAAATGGAACAGAAGCTGAGCAGTCTTAGAAAGCCTCATGCATGCTCCTTTGGGCAGATTCAAGATATGGTTGCAGTGATACTTGCAGTAGTTCTGATTCAAAGTAATAAAATCAAAGGAAATGCCCCCATTAACTGTAACACGCTCTGGATCAAACCCCTGATGAATTGTGTTGCTCACTGGCTTATAGCTGAACTGCACTAGCTGTCAAACAACCAAAAAGAGTCTCCCCTGGGTAGCTTGGCATATAACCCTTAGGTATTCTTACAAATCAACGTGGGGAATGACACACAAAGAAAGGAAAATGGGCATTTGTGATGTCAGACACCATCCGTCTTCAATTAATTTAGCTTCCGAAATGTTTCAAGTATCTAGGCTCTTTTTGAAAGCCCAGTTGACCCAGAAGTCTCTAACAAAGCAATCCTCAAAACCAGCTACATCGTTAGCTTGTTTGCTTGATGGGGGGTTCTTAATGCCATAAATCCCAGTGCAGAAGTTGATAATTTCATACATCATCACTTTGAATATGCAATAGAAAACTCAAGGCAGCTGTTTGAACTTCCTTATAAAAGAGGACAGATTGCCTTTATTGTGTGCACTACTTCATGGCTTGTTTGAGGCCAGGGCAATTATGGGATGAATGACTTCCCTTTAGCTGTTGATGTGTAGGCTTGTTGTTGTGTATGTATTGTTTTGGGCTTTTTGTTGCTGGTTTTCTTTGTTCTGTTTTGTTTTGTTTTCAGTGAAACTGGAGACCATATGATAAAGAAACAAAAAGCTGACAGGTAATCATCAAAAAAGGAAATGGCCACTGCTGACTTGGCATTTTATTATCTTGTAAATGTAGAATTAAAATAACAATTACATATCTGTAGAATCCATTCTTACTGGTTTATCACTCCAAGGGTGGGTGAGATTTTGTGCTTTGAACACCACAAATAAGAAGGCAGAAAGCTTGTCAAATTATGCCTTTTTTTTTTCCTCTTGGGATGTAGTGGTATTTGCTAATTTAAAATGTTTCCATTTTTGTTTACGTGTGCTGCCAATGGTCTCACCAACTGATCGTTCATAATTGCGTTTGGCATTTTATTTGTGAACAGGCTCGTTCGGAAAGACTTAAACTACTTCCTTCTAAACAACTGATTTTTTTTCTGTTATTAGAAATAAGGCAATGTTCTAGTTGGAAGATTATCCTGAAAGCAGAATTACACAGACAGGGATAAGGGAATTGCTGTAGTGTCTACTGGCTACTTCAGAGGGACTTTTCCATAAACTGCTATGTATACAGTTGCTGACTACTGAAGAAGCAGAAGACAGAGAACCAAACCTATAATGAAGCATTGCCAAGTGACAATTCTTTAAGGAAGTGGTACAATGAGAAGGAAAATGTTTTTATTCTAGGAGATAGGCAGTTAGATATGTAGACAGATAGGGGACTTCATAGTGTCTGCTGTGGGTTTGCTTTCTGGCTCCTGATGAAGCTGTTTCAGACAGGATTTACACAAAATATTCAAAAATAATAGTGCCAGTAAATATTTCATGTTGTTTCATGTCTGTGCTGTGTGACTGCTACAGCCAAAATGTAAAGGCAAGGTAGAAAATACATGGCAACGTTTCGTGTCAGATATTACTGACACTACATGTTGCATAGATGCTGTTAGCACACTATACTGCTTAATATAGTGTTGAAGAACTTACCAGGAAACAAATGCTGATGTAGATATCGTACCTGTCTAGGAGACTGCGCTATTGAGGAAGGAATTAAGAATATTCCAAATCAGTAACTTAAGGCTTATGAAAGAAACTTGAAACAAGTTATTGTGATGGGTTTGCCCTTGGCTGGGGGCCAACTCACACACACCCGCTCACCCAGTCCCCTCCCCCGGCCTCCCCCCGAGGACAGAGGAGAGAATTAAAGGGGTAAAGGGAAAAAAAGGACTCATGGGTTGAGATAAGAACAATTTAATAACTAAACTACAATAATATTGAAAATAATACTATATACAAATATACAAATGAGTGATACACAGTGATACTGCCCCCCCACCCAATGACCAAGGATCAGCCTGTTCCTGGCTAACGATCCCGGAGAAGGGAGAGTCTCGAAACCACACTCGCGGAATGGAGATAACAGTCCGAGCATTCCAGACTGAGAGCTGACCAGGGTGGGGAGAGGGGGGACAGTGGGAGGGAGACCACCTGGAGTGAGATGACCTGGAGCAAAAGAGATCCAGAACCAAAAGGGCCGATCTTCCGGAGGGTCCTCACCTATATACTGGGCATGACGTGTATGTTATGGAATAGATTATTGGTCACTTTGGGTCTCAATCCTGAGCCTAAGATCAAATCCTGGGCTAGTAACTGGGGGTGTGCTCCCTCCCAGCTTCTCCTGTTTGCAGACAGCCAGAGAAGCTGAAAGACCTTGGCAGCCGCGTAAACATCGCTTCTTATCAGCTTTCTTCTGAGCACAAATCCAAAACACAGCCTCTTGCTAGCTATTATGAAGAAAGTTAACCCTGTCTCAGCTTAACCCAGGACAGTTATTTACTCATCCTGGTGTTCTTGCATGATGAGGATCATACAAAGAATAAAAGTAAGAAATCTTGTTCCTATTAGTAAACCACTATGTTATTGTTGAGGGTTCAAATGGTGCTACTGTTCTGGCCCCCAAAATTTCTGGGCTGTTCATATTTGTTTAGTTCCTTAAATGATAAAATGCTTTCTCATCACAAAGGAAAAATTTGGATGCTTAATTTCTTTTTAGGCACTTTAAATTTATTTCCCAGGTTTTAGCTTGAGGTTTTCTCCTCACAGACAAGAAGAGCCTTCTTCGCTGTCATCTGTGGCAGGGAGAGACGAAAGGTTCCAGGTTGCTTCCATGGCACTGGGGTGGCTGTTGCTGTTATCTCAGTTTTGAGTTTTCTCAAATTTTAAAATTAAAACAAAATAAATTATGTTAATTACGTCAAACAAAAAAGGGAAAGCATATACCTTCAAACCATATAGATAAAGAGTGCTTAGCTCTGTACATGAACATGTTTGTATTCTATATAATTTATTTTTTGATTGAACATATTTGCTGAGATTGACAAGATTTCACGAAAGGTTTTGTATCATTGCCTGCATTTTCAAAATAGTTTGGTTAAAACTGTCAAGCTTCTGGTCTCTATTGCTGATACTTCCCAGTTGATGATGAAACTTAACCTCCCAATTTTGATTTTATTTATTTATTCTATCTGTTTACCTACTGCAAAGAGTATAAGATATATAATCAAGAATATCTTGAGTTAGTATTCCAAGGAAATATTTTATATTTTCTATGCTGGAGCAAAATGAGTTATTATCTTGTTAGTATGACAGTACATATGCTGAACTATTTTAAAGTTCTGCCTTTAATGCATAGATAGTAATTATAAAATGTTCATTAAAAACTGTAAAGAAATCTTGGAAAGAGCTTAAAAAGCCTTTTGAGGTTTATTTGCATAATTCATTTTTAGAACTTTAATTAACAAGGATCTGTAATTGTTCTTCCCACTTGTGTTGCAATTTCCTGTGCAAATACAAATTAGGAAATGCTATTTTTACACTACCAGAAGGACTGTGTATGTAAATAACACTTAAAACCATTTGTTATATTGCAAAGTTTTCGCTTCTGGACATTTCTGATACTACGATTTTTTTAAACTGTTCAAGGCAAAAATATGTTTTGCTTCTTTGAAAAAACAGTGATGAGTACAAAATGAGCCTTACTTAAATCAGGAGGAAGTTTTCCACTGGTGTTGGAAAGGACCAAGGTCTCACACTTGGACACCTGCAAACAGAAACTGCTGGTGCTGGTTCCTCAGTGATTAATACAAAACAGGTAAATATAGCAGGGTGGAAAAACGATCTTTGATATTGCTGCAGAAAATAATCCAGTCCTCTTGGTGATGTCTTCAAGTAAACACATAAAAATTGTATTTTATCCTCTTTTTACAACTTATACGGAAAAGTCAACAGTACAAGAACTCTTAGGGAGTTGCTCCCTCACTTTTTTTTTAACTCCACAGTAGACTTGTAGGTCTGAACTTTCAGCTGTTGTAAACTGATGTAACACCTCTGAAAAACAGCCTGCTGTTCTTAATTCAAATTGAGTGAAACCCAAACAGCTGGAGTGGATAGTAATTTGAATCTTCATTTGTTTGTTTGTTATTTTTGTTGCTGTTTACCTATATTTCACTCTAACTCTTGGCAACTGACTCAAATCCATCTCGCCTTGTATAACATTCTACACTTCTTTGATCTTTATGCTTTCACTTTGACTTTCTTCTCTCTTCTCTGTGTACTTTTTTTTAACTGCTTTTTCTCTGATTTTGTCATAAATGTACTCTTTAGAAACTGTCAGAAAACATCTTTCATATGTGGGCAGCTCTTCAAGAAAGTGGCATCTATGGGACACATCTTACATGTAATTATAGGGTTAAGTGAGCTACTTCATCTGTTGAGAACATCTACAGAACTAAAGAAATACAGTTTGTTCATTGATATCACTAAAAGTAGTTGTTACTGAAAAATTTTGAAATAGGAAAAAAGCTGAAGGAAGTCAGAACAATATTTCTACTCTATCTTTTCCATGGAAGATGGATATTTATTGCTGTATCCTCAGTCATCAAGAAGTGGTAACAACAGTCCCTTATAGAAAAATTAGTCTTTACTTAAAATTAAATCTTTAATACACTCTGTAACAGAGACAAAGATTTGGCCCTTGCAAAATCCAGATACATGATTTTAAATTTACTGGTTTTAATTTATGCCATCTTTTCCTTTCCATTGTCTGCTATTTTTCTTTATATGCAGTTAATATCCTCTTCATCTTGTACAAAGTAACACTTTGCTGTCTCCCACTTTAGTCTTGGTTACCTGAAAACAAAGAAATTATTAGTCTTCTACAATGAATACTAAACCAGGGACATACATCTGAAGCTCTTTTTTGTTTGAATACAACAATAATACCAAATAACAACATATGCTGAATAATGCCAACTTTTATAAAGTTGTCTTCATTCATTCATAAAACCAATTTTATTTATTATATTTGTTATTTGATACTTGACCTACACTGGGTTATGTTGATAGGAATCAACTTCTAAAACAAAAACTGAGTCTGAAAGAGGAGTAAACCCAGTAGTGCTGTCCTGACAGCATCTACACTGCACCATCCCACGAGTTTTCTGCACAAGAGACTCCTCATGATATTTACAGGAGTTTGAGAAGACCTATCTGACAAGCTTTTAACTTTCTTAACGACAAATCGTCCTTGATACAGAATATGCCAAATGTTTTGTGAAAAGTCACTGCTGTATTCTACAAGGTTACACCAGGCAATCACGTTTTCAATACTCTGTGGCTAAATCAGAAAATTGTTTTTCTGGTGGGTTTTAACATATAAATCTGATATAACAAACAGTGTATATAATAGAAACATAAAATATATTCAATAATTCACTGCTCAAGTTATTGCTATGCCTACAGGTAAAGGAGGAATTTCAATACACCTCAGCAGCTGACAGACAGACTGTGGAAAAAGTTTATAAAGAGATGAAGCCCGTATTTCTCAAGCATTTGTGAACCACCCCTTCTTTCTCAAGCCAGGAAACTGATGATAAATAACCTAGTAAATAAAGTAAAGCCTGGTTTGACCTTGTAGCTGACCCTGCTTTGAGCAGGAGGTTGGACTAAAAACCTCCAACCTGAATTATCTTGTATCCTGTGACATGGGTGTGTTTCTATGAATATATTGTCTATTTTTTTTTTAAATTATTGAGTTGTAAGTTCATAAGTGGTGACATCAGAATGGGTCCTCAAACATCATCTGCATAACACGGTATTTGGGCAATTTCTGTATGAAGGTGACAACTCCTGGTTGAAGCTAATCTTTTAGAAAATTGCTCACACAAATTAAAATTTCTTGAAAGTTTTAGACAGTGATACAGTGTACTTTCTGTTCTGAATGCAATTCTTTATTCGACTTCAGGTAGATATTTACATCTCAGCAAAGAATTTTCTACTCTTTTTTTTTTTTTTTATAAACTGAGAGAAACAGTCACTTACAAGTTGCAGTTTGTTACCTGAAATAGATGTCTAAACTAGGTTAGATTGATCTTTTCCTAAACATGGACCTAGAGACTAGTGCCCTGTATGCATTCAGCAAACTGAAGGCTTCCTCCAGTAGGCTGTTCTGTAGCTTACCCTGTTTGTTTAAAACTGCTAGCATTTATTCCTCTTGTCCTTAACATTCCCAGAGCAGCTAATTGAAGGTATACACTCACAGAACAACTCTTACTGAGTCAACCTGTTCTTGGAAATAAGCCTCTCTCATTCCAACATTTGGAAATCACAGATTTTAGCATACAGAATCCACTTTTACCTACCCAGTAAGTTATAGCAGACATATTTAGTGTGTATATGTATATATATGTATGTAGTCATAGTGGTCGTGCCACTATCTATATTTTGTAATAGCCTACTATTTACAACATATTCCTAGAGAATGTGATTGTTAGGATCTTGGTTGTCTTCAGTTTCAGGAGTTTTGAGCTCATAACTCAAGAGACTGTCCTTACCAGTATGCTTTTAAACATCCTGAACAAGAACATACTCATGCTCCATTCCATCTTTCCTCCTGGAGCTGGGCAATCAAGCAGCTAATATTTGAAAAGTCATGAACTATAAGGACAGGGAAAAGGCAATCTGGTTCTAGTTTATAATTTAGAGTTGTCTCTTGGAATGTGAAATGTGTTTTTCCAACAGAAAAACCTCAAAAAGGCATGTTTTCCCACCTTGTGCAAGAACTCTAGCTACTGCACTGTTAAAGAAACATGATGTTATAAAAAGATACTATAAAAAGATCACCGTTATTTTCTTTAAGTGAGCTATTCCATGAACAGACAAATACATAAATATGAGGCTTATTGGAGAACATAACCGACAGGCCATTCTGGCTGACAGCCACAGGAGAAAGAAGTGGATGATGTGTGATCTGATAGAGATAAAAGCTGGCTAAGACTTTTGAAAGGCTTTGAAAGTGGTAATCTGGTATGCTGAAGAACAGAATGTGTAAAACATTGAGATTTGATGAGATGTGCTAAGCCGTGATTTGGAAATAGCAGAATGACTCTCACTCAGTTAGTACTGGTATTGTAATGTGGGCACATAGCAATGCTTGTAATTGCTAGAGAGAAGAAAATATTACAAAATCTGGTCCTAAACATGCTTCGGCAAGACACTGTTCTTCCAGGTCTGGAAGAAAGGCCAGGGCACACTTTTGCATAGATCCATCTGAGTCTAATAATTTATTCAGTATATGTCTTGCAATAAAGCTACATGTAGTGCAAGTGATGAAAGAGGGGATTAAAGAACTTATGCAGTTAAGAATGTTCACAACATCAATGACATCTCTTTTTCTCTCTCTGAAATAATATGTACAAAATAGTATCACGCAGTGACTGTGAATTACAGCACAAACTAATCAGTTTTATAATGTTCAGAATATGCAGCTTTCTGAGCAGTTGGTTTCATATTGGTTTGTAGATGACATAACCAGGACTTCCAGGGTGAATACTATCTTGGTTGGCAGCTAACAGTAATGTTTCTGTGAACTGATTATAACTTATTCCAAACATATTTTTTCCTAATGCACAGCTCATGAGGACTTTATATTCCAGAACACTTCTGTTGTCACAGGTAGTTTTGAAAATTTGCGTACGAATTAACACAGACTTTGAGAGAAAGAAAAATGCCATTCTCATTGTCTCCATTTTCTAAATGGAAAGACAGTATTAAAACATTGCCTTTGATGGCTTTTGTGCATCTATTGTCCCATGCCTTTATAATGTAAATTATTTATTTGATGAATGCATTTTCCAGAGCAGCTCAGCAATATTAGCAGAGTGATTCTTTTTTTGAGTATGAGCAAACTGAAAATGAAACCTCCCAAAGGCCTTGGTACTGGTGTCTGTTGTCCTTTTGTAACACCAGATAACATTCTGACATAAATTCCTCGGTAATCTTGCAGTGATTTCTTGTTTTGAACCAATCAATTCACTTTTGAGTAAAACTCATGACTCTGTGATAATTAATAATCTATGATCTCTTAAGGACATGAAGTTGAAAAACACTGTTTCCCATTAGTGACCTTTTACTACCCATGCTTTGACTAAATTATTCCTATCGGACCATTTCTTTTAGCTGGAAGGGGGAGTGGGGTGTGAAGAGAGTCAGTCAAGAGCAATCTCTACAACTAATAACAAGGGACCTCCTTGATAATCTGGCAGCCCCAGTACCCCACTGCTGAGCACTGTGAGTGGTGAAATACCAGACTGAGGGATACTAGTAAGACAGAAAGTCTTTTGATGTAACAACACCCATCTAAATACCAAAAAGCATCACATTTTTTTCTAGATCTGAAGATAAACAGAACTCCTGTGGGCACTGTCCTTGCCCAATGTGCAGCCTGAAATGGACCTCTGGTGTTGCTCAGTAACAAAGCACAATAGGAGTCTGATCAACATCTTCAAATATTTGATCCAGATTGATCTCGGGTGTCAATAAAATTAGATTTACATGAGGATTTAGTTTGTTCCCTGGTCGGCTTTGTCTGTCCCCAGGATGCCATCCTAAATAAACCAGGATGAGTTGAAAAATCTAGCTCTGAATAAAATTACCTCTGCAGTAGCCTATAACTCTTGTAATGCTCCATAGCCTACGGTTTGAGTTTTGGTGTCAAATGCAGAATTAATTTCCTCATGGGCAATTTTTATACAAGCCTGTAACATACTAAAAATCTTACAGGAGCTGACAGAGCTACCTGTTCACCTCATTCAGGTTAGGTCAACATTACTGAAAAAACATGCCCTGCAACTAGTGTCATTTAATGTCTGCCGATCTGCTCTTTGGTTTTAACAGCATTTACAACTAGACACAAATTTATGAAGTGAACATAAATTACAAATTTACAGTAAAGTTATACAACAATTGGATAATGCAAATGACTTTATATTAACCATCAACATTCATAGAAAGGGACTGCATTTGTAGATTGCCTTGTGAAATGATTTTCTGACACGAATTTAAGCCATGAGCTTCCAAGTCTCCATCTTCTGCAGAGCCTTTTTTTTCTTTAGGGAAAACAGATTTGGGGATGAAGGTTCTGATTCTCAGAGTTAAATAAATTAATTTCCCATCATTTTAATGCCTATAGATACACCAGCTTATACAAGGTTAAATATGGGTATTATCGATATGGCATTGTGTTACATAACCTAGGCAGTCTGAGTTTTAGACATTGGGAGTCCCTAGGCATCTACACCTCTATTTCTATGTCTGCAAGACTTTTTAGAAGTTTTGTGTCTTTTTTGAATTTAAAGCTTGTCAGAATTCACAGATAAATTAATCCCCTGCCTGCCTCACCGGTCCTGTTATGGTGAGCACCCTAAGGATGCTTAGGATGCTGAGGTTTCTCTGAGAGTATGTTGACTGAACCAGCTGCACAAAACAGGAGGAGCCCTGCCTTTAGTCCATACTTGATGGTCAGGGCACTGACACTGGGTGTGGGAGACTTGTGTTCAGTTCTTTTCTCCACACAAATGAAATGAACTTCTTTGCTATTGCCTCTTAAGAGAGGGTTGTCAAGCCCAGGCTATAGGATACTCAGTGGGGTGATGCTGGATGCATTTTGTAAATGCAATGGGGCTTTGCAACAGCATTATCTCAGTATTATCACTGCCGTGCTTTGCTGTAGAGCTTCCCCATCCACAAGGCACTTCACTGCTGGAGTGTGTGCTCTAGCTATGTGAGACATGCTATGTGCTATTCAAGAGAGATGTGGACAAACTGAAGAGTCCAAGGGAGAGCAGTGAAGCTGGCAAAAACATCACCTGTGAGAAAACTCTTAAAAGAATAGTATTATTTAATATAAAGAAATGAAGACTGAAGAGTTTTCGTATGTTAAAGGTAGCCAGTAGCAAAAAGGTTGCATATTGTTCACTACATCTATTGCAAACAGGATAAAAAGTCAGAAAGGAAGATTTAGCTTGGGAACAGTTTTCTTTAGGTGAGAATTTTTAAGCACTGAAACAGAATTTGTCAGAAGCTGTGGTAGCTTCAAAGAGCTAGTTAGACAAATATCTGTTGGGAATAATCTCAGCTGTTGCTATGTTAGGACAGTAGTTTTATCATACTCTGAATATTATAAGATCTCTGAATGACCCTCCAACCCCACCCATTTGTGGAATCCTTGGGCTATGAGTTAATCTGGATTTAGGCTTTAATGAATGCTGTGATTCTAAAGTTCTCTTTGCAGATAGGTTCTTCTCTGACTTCCCACCTGTAGACAGATGATTAAGGGAAAATATGCTAAAGACTATGCACAATGTTAATGCTAAGTGCCTGGTGCATCAGCTTTGGGATCCCTCAGTATAAGACCAATGTGGGTTGTTTCAGTCGCAACCTCCTAATACGTCCTTGTATAGCATGTAAAATACTATGAGGTTAATAACATCTGGAATAAGTACTTAAAACAGGTGTACCAGTACCTCAAACATCAATTAAGTTATTCTCGTGAGCCCTGTATGGGATGTCTATCGCTTCCCTTTACTGGGTAGTGAACTAGGACAATGATGAAGTGACTTTCTCAGAGTCGCACAGGAAGCTTGTGGCCCAGCTCAGGAGCTGAATATAACGACTAAGCCACAAGCTTCTCACTTCCTCTACAAATCATTTCTGACAATCAGCATAAAGCAACAACAGTTGTTCTGATGGGAGAGAGCTTTTTTGTTATTGGCATGCTCTTGGGATGCACAAGGTCACAGGACTGTCTTAGTTGTGCCATTTGGAACTGGAGTTAGGTTTTGTTTTAGGAATAAAGAGATCATTGTTAGATTCACAGGTATATATTAAAAGAGGTATAAAAACAAAGTGAAAATAAAGCCTGCAGTTGAGAAGCCCAGAATAAGGCACACACTTAAGTGAGTGTAATAAGATGAACTCTGAATTATAATTGCAGGTGGAATTCAAAGGTTGTGAAGTGAAATAAGCAACTCAGGATTATTGGAACAACCTGTCTGTAGTGAAGACTGGCGTGTTTACATGCAGAGTGTGCCACCCAATGATTTTAGTAAGCAGCAAACAACTGCCGCCATAATTTATATGCATTTGAGACCCTTCTCTGGAAAAGAGATCACTTGTAATTCAAAGAGGAAATAGCAAGCATTTGTAGGGCAAGAGGAAAAGTATCAAACCATACTCATGTTGCCTGTATATCTAACCAACCAAAAACATTTACCAAAACACAATACAAGTTAGTTTCTTTCACACAGTTAAGACTTCCCACAAATTCAGAAAAATCTAAAGTTTTTTCTAGAAAAAATGAGCTCTAGAATAAATGAACGCATTACAGCACGATGAGAAGAGGCTAAACAAGTGATTTTCGTACTCATCCAGAATGCAAGTTGGAGGTCACCTGAATTTAGTTAGCTGGCAATGCATTTACAGTGAAGAGAAAAAGGTTCCAAAGTTTTGCTTTACTTAAGCAAATTGTGAATGTAGTGAAGTAGCATGGCTTGCTACTCCCTTAGGTAAAAGAAAAACCTCTTGAAATACAATACAATACACTCACAGTAATACTTGTTTCACACACACACAAGTATATATCTATCTATATGCTATTTATATAATATATTAAAATGGATGCTTCCAGGTTCTTATGACTTTCATATGCTAAAAAATGGCTTTGTTTATTAATTGAAGTCCTAGCTGCCTTACTTAACCAACACAAATACAATGACAAGCTGCTGTTGTCTTAGGAATAAGGAGAATAAAAGATAAAATTAACATTATTAAAGAAAAAATAAAAGGGCCTGCCAAAAACAACGGGTTCTTTTTAAACTTCCACTTCAAAGAAATAGCAATTAACATCCACAAAATTTGAAGGGCTGGATTAAAGAAAGCATACTGGAAAATGTTCTATAAAAGGGTATAGACCTGGTTTTCTAAAAGTCAGACTGGCCTAGGCTGTCAGGGTAAATGCTTTAACAAAAATACTCTGTACGCATTGTTTGTCACATGAAACTTGTACAAAACAGAACTTGTTCAAAACTGACAGTGGAATAAACTTCATTGAATAAACTCCACTGATTTGAAAAGAAGGTGTTTATACCGTGCTCTACAGAACTATTTGTTTACACATGATCTGTTTATGCTCTTTCTGGTTATGGAAAGTAGTCCAGTCCACTTCATATGAAATCAGTTTGTACAAACCTATCTGCTCTTCCTGATATATGCTAAATATTTTATAGGCCTTTCATGTACAAGACTGAAAGATGCTCGGCAGATTTCATTTAATCTGTGATCTATGCTGACCGTTTCAGCCAACATGAAAATGCCAGGCATACAGAAAATATTAAGATGAGTAATAAAAATAAAAAGTAGAAAGTACATTGCAGATAGCAAAGAGTCATTCATTCAAGATGAAGTTTTTGTCATAACAGCTGCAGGATTCTTACTCTCATGGAAAATGTTATCTATCTTTCAGTTCAATGTTTTGAATATTTTTAGGGCTCCACCACTATATATATAGATGTTCACATGTAAACAATTTAAGTCTCCTCTCTAGAGTTTCAGCTATTAAAACAAATGAGTTGTGGGAAGGTCTACAACACAGACAAATTCTTCAGTAGCTGCAAAAATAACAGCAACATTTTATGGTTATTTGACAAAAAGACTTAAATAGCACTTCAATGTTAAATATTCAAAGAACGACACATACGTTAACTATTGGTCTGTGTGCTTCTGCATTGTTGTACTATAGGTAGATACTTCTCTTCTCTGACAAACAGTGTTTTGGACCAGTAGTTAGGCCATGGCAAAGTAAACAAGTAGAAAACATTAAAAAGGTACTGAAATTACTGGCTTTGGGAACTGGATCTCTTTCTAGGTACTATGCCTGTGAATTTAGGATCTGAGTGATCCATGGAGTTGTACAAATCCATCGGTCATTACCTTCTTTCAGTGGAGTTCAAGCTTGTTAAGATCAGACTTAGTCCCTGTTTTCCTCAGGAAATATGATGCAGGGACATTTTAGTGTTACACATGCCAAAATTACAATATTGTGAGTGTATACACTAACTTAATATATACCTGGGCCAGAGAATTGTGGCTGCAAAATTCTGAAAGAAGATACAAGCATTCAGACCAAAGGTGGACAGCAGTTATATTTTAGCATAACTGGCTGGAAAACAAAAATTATTCTTCTGAAAAATGTTTGGTATTTATTTCTATCCCAGTATAGAAAACAAGAATAGATTATCAAAGAGTTCAACAACTGAACAACTTGCCTTGGGGTAGGAGAAGGGGGAAATACAGTTCTACTTTCTGTCCAAACTAATCTGCAACAAATTTTGAAAGCTCTACATTCTAGATGAATTGGCCTGACCACCAAATTACAGCATCAGGGCACTGCAATGAAAACTTGTTGCTGATCAAACACCATATTCTCTTTAAACAAGCTAGCTTGAGTACCAACAGTTAGGTCACCAAACAAGCTCAGGGTCTGGGGTAAATACATGGGTGTAATTTTCATGCTGCTATAATTATGGAGCTAGATGCAGCCCTCACTTTGTATGTAGACATGCCTCAGCATCTGCTTTGCACCAGGATTTCTCCCAAGACTAGTGGAGACTGGACTTTCCTATGAAATGTTCTTTATAATTAACATTTTTCTGTATGCTTGAGAACATTGTAGGCACATGGACTTCTACATGTTTACTTTGCAGCCTTCCAGGTCAGATAATTCTTCAGTTTCCTTTGAGTTATTGTAGATTTGGAGGGAATTTATAGCTTTGAATTAGATATATTTATAAAAACATGTTTTATATAAATGTCATAAACAGGTAGACATCATGTTTGTCTAAAACATTTTTCAGGACTTGTTGCAGAATCCTCTTCTGTGAGGGTTTTGTAAGAACAGGTTAGATAAACATCTCTTAATGATGCACTAGATACTGGACCCTGTTGCAATTCAGAATATTGGGCTGAAATTAGAAATATTCAACTATTTTTGTTTGTGGACTGCTGAAACATTCAACTGGAGGTGCATAAATTTCACACACTTAAGCTGATGTATAGTATACAGAAGCCTGACCTTCTTAGTTACCTCTCACAGACCTTTTCAAAACAGTTAGTAGACCTTCATGTCTGACTACAGATGAAAAACTGCTGGACTGTGAGAAGGTCTTTTTTAGATCTATATATCAGTGGTTCTGTAATATGACTGTACTTTGCTGGGGTTTTTTTGGGGGTTTTTTTGATTTTTTGGAAATTTTGCTTAACTGCCTTGACAGTCCTGGTGCGTTTCCACATATTTTTCTAGGGCAGGACCTTTTCCTGCAGTTCCTCCTGCCGCTAGTCAATCCAATAACCTTCCCTCTGAATTTAATGATGGGGAGAAGCTGGCATTGGGGAAGACAGTGCAAACTTTCTATTTCCCTGAGAAGTGAGATGTTAATTTTGAAAGCAAGTAACTAGGTAATGCCGTCAAAAACCTGCCTATGGTTCTCAGCTGAAGTTATGCATATTTTTAAAATGTTTTTTATTTTTGTTTTCCCAGCAGTCACTGTGATCTAGTCACTAATAAACAACTGTAAGAACTATTAACTTACTGCTATGAGTCATCACACCACAAGTGTGGTTACAGCCTGTACGAACAATTGCTCTTCCTGCATGTGGCAGTTTTCTATACCCTGTGACAGTTTGTTAACTGATGATTTTGACTGTGTTGTTTAGTTTTGGTTTTAATAACGCCTAAAAAGAGGAATAGCCTGTATTATGGACTAAATAACTGTAAAAATGTATTCATAAAAATAAACCGACTGTTCTTTACTGGAGCATGAAGAGATGGAACTATTGAAATAAATTGTCACTTTATTTTAGCTGTAAAATGCACGTAAGAGACCAAATACTGGGTAATTATTAACTTCTGAAAGTTCAAGACTAAACTTGTTGTAGTCTTAATAAGTGTCTGCTAGTTAGCCTGCATTTTTTTTTCCAGTGCGTGAAGGAAAATGCATAGCTGTAAAAATGCTCATTCAATTACAATTTCTATTATTCCAGGGTTTGCAATGTCTGTCTTTTTTTTTTTTTTTTTTATTACCTTTAAAAGACATAGTCAGTCATACAGTTCTACAGCTTAATACATATTATTATGCTTATGGACTTTGAGAAACTTAGTTAATGGAAGAGATTTAAAAATGCATTTTGGGAAGAACATAAAGCAACAAAAAGAGAGAAGAAGGCAAGCATGAACAGAGACACTTGCACAACAGAAGAAAATGATCAAACAGTAGGGACTAACAGCAACAGAGTAAGTTTTAGCTCAACTTGATCACTTGTAGCCATACTGCTCAGCAGTGAAATACTAATCTTTGTATTAATAGCTCAGTTTCAAGCCATTTAGTAGAAAATTAAATGTTCCGTATTCGTAAAACACAAGGAGGTAAACCGTAGAAAGTAACTTTTTCCAGAACAAAGTTGACCAAAATCCTCTGAAGAGGTAACAGTCACTGAATGGAATTGATTCTGCACTGTTGATCAACAGAGAGAAGTTTCCATATGCCTTCAGACAGGAAAGTTTATATTTTCCCTGGGACTTGAGAACTACTCAGGAAAAGACAACCTAGTCAGGACTGACAGTCAAGACTGGAAGATCTCATGGGACCAGGCATCATGGGTGTTCTCCAAGCTGCAGGGAGGGAATAAAAGTGTAGTGAGTTTAGTGAACCCAGCATGTGGGATACTGGCTTGCTGGCACGTCTTGGGCCATGAAGAAGGTGTGAAACCCTGCACTAGAACAGCTGAGTTGGTGTCCAGTGGCTTGAAGCACGATGGAGAACAATCTGTTCTTATTGATATAGAAGTGAGAGAGGATGAGGAAAAGTAGGAACGGAGGTGAGCATCCATCCCATCACTGATCCCAACACAGCTGGGAAAGCCCAGGACAGCGGTAGGTGCTATGTGTCATCTTGACAGATAGTGTGGGAAGGGAATGCTCAGAAAAACCCATGGCATTACTGAGTCATCTTTTTCTCTATCAGCTTCCTAACTGATCACTGGTGAAACAACAGGAGATTAAGATTTCCATCTTCTGACTAAGCATAAGTGCTCACACCTGCCGCTGGTATGGACTCAGACGCAGACCAGTATGATCAAGATGTAGCCATTTATTATGCCTTGATTACACACTTTTATACAGAGCCCGTGCAGATTTGGCAATTACTAATTGAATACAATGATTTTAAAATCCTAAAGACAAAGTTACTATTGGCTAACTTTAGTCCTGGGAACGGGACCCTTAGTCATCCTGATCCTTCATTTCCTCCTTTTCTCACTCACATTCTGTACAATTGCTTTCTTTCTCATCCCTTGCAGGTGTTATTTTCGCCTGTTGTAGAAATCAACTACATGAGGACTTTCTTCTAAAAAAGGTTCCCACAAACATGAGTATTTTTCTTCTAAGAAGGTTCTCACAAACATAAGTATTTTTCTTCTAAAAGGTTTCCCACACACACCTCAGTATGCAGTTGTGTTTCCGTATCTTCTTCACCAAGACATGAATGATTTTTTTAAGTGTCCATTCAAATCTACCAACCGCATAGAGCTTATAAGAGATGCACTTTTGGCTTACTCCTGAGATGTCCTCGAGGCTTGAAAAAGTCCTGATATTGGTTAAGTTTATGTTCTCCAGTGCACCCACGATGCTTCCACTTCTCCTAATGTCACCTGAGCACGTCACTTATTGCACTTCCGTATCCTCAGAGTATAAGGGACAGCTGTACTATGGCTAGTCTGCAGTCATGTTGGTATGAGTGATCAACTAGAAAGAACTTGCTGATTATTCTGCATATAGACTGAGAACTGCATTGACTTGGTCTTGGTCTGGCAGCCTTTCTCTCAGTGACAGTTTTACTTACTCAGCAGTTCTCACAAAATAAAAGGCAATATCAAAAGCAAGAACAATACTGACTGTCACTAACTTATTGACATTTCTGTACTAGAGACAGAAGCTGTCATAGAAAACATCATCCTAGTATGTTAAAATTTTTTTGGGTTACACCTGTAGGGACAAAACTCCTTATTCTGATACAAGTGTTTACCTAGGGGAAGCAGGTAGCTGTTAGATTGGTTATGCTTCCCAAAAATCCTACTCATTCTTTCAACACAGAAATTTATGAAAACTAGTATAACTACAGGTGATCTAATTTTTTATCTATATCTATTTTTTTCTGAGTTTTATTATAGTTTTTCTCTATGAAATTTTAATAAAAAATAATTTATATTAGAAGTCTTAAGTATTCTGCTTTTTTAATCTGTGTCATGGATACTTACAGTATTCAAACAGTGTACTTCAGTTCTTAACTGGTTAATAACTCTTGATGTAATATTATTTTATCATGTGACTAAGGATAAGGGATGTGGTTTTATGCTACCTACAGTCTAGTAGCAGAAAAGTTGAAGAAAATTTGTATTAGATCCACAGTTTATTTTTCTCTGCTGAGTCCATTTATTTGACATTCTTAAACCTATGCCAAGGATTGATTTAGCCCTATATCTTTTACACTGATTTTTACAAGTATTTCCAGACTTCAGGCAGTCTAACAAGGTGATGATGATGTTCATTGCTAAGGATGCTTCTCAGTTCATTCGGCTGGGCCTCAAGTAAATTATGTAAATACTTCCTATGGCATGCTCCTTGAGGTATACACAAATGCTAATCTGGAGTGGTATTTTTCAACAATTTTTATCCTGGGCCTTTTTTCATGGAAGTAATTTAATCAATTTGGAAATAAATTGCCTTCAAAACATGTGAAGTTGTGGGTGCTTTCAAGTGTCTATTTTTGGATCACATATGAAAGAGGAAAATAGAGAAAGTATTATGTTTATGTTTAAGACTCATTTAGAAATGGCTCATAATGGCATATGTTAAATATGATGAATAATTAAGAAAGCTGGTCATGTAATTATTAGAAGAAACCACACATTGTCTCAGAGAGTGTAAATCAACAAATTCAAGTCAGCCACAGCCAGACTACTCTGGGGATTTACTCTGTTGGTCTGACAAGACCTCTGTTCTGCTGCTACTGCTCTCCGGTTCCAGGGCAGCACATGCTCACTGTGAAGTGGCCCCTAGGGTTAGTCCTGTCCTACATACTATTTATGAATGCAGTCCGGCATTTTTTTGATAGCCTGCATGTTTCCAATGAAACCATAGATTTTCTGCTTTCAAAAGGTGAATTGAAATAATATGTTGTGAAAGTCAGAAAAAAATCCCCATAAGGTCTTCAGAGAGGACAGGGGTTAAAAAATATCTTTTGAACACCAGTAATGTTTTATGATAATAAAATATCTCAGGTGGCTCCTTTTTATTGTTTGAACTGCACATTCCAAGTAAATTGTTGAGAAGAGGAAAGATTGTGGATATGTTTTTAGAAAACATGAAATAATTTTCCTTTTAAAATAAAAAATAGTGAAATGGGAGAAGCAAATAAGCACTGATTGATGGCACACATTTTACAGACATATCGGAGATTATATCTTTAATAAAAACATAGTTCCTGTCAATAATATTAATCTTTCTCTTGAATTTACTTGTCAAAAACACATAATGGTTGTATTTGGCTGGACAGAACATTAAATAAGTAGAAGTTCAAGTGCTTATTGTCATTTAAGTTGTCCTTCAAGGCTGTCCTTTTTATTATGTTTCACAGATGCCCTAACCACTGTCATTAAAAGAATTCATATTGTACATTAAGACTCTCACAGTAACTTTTTGGGATAATGAATAAAGGAATCTCTATTAAATTTGAGAGGAGAATGATTAGAGGTCAAGCTGATGATGGAGAATTTTATTTTCTCCACAAATAATTTTATTGGGATGACTGCCATAAATGGTTGGCCTGTATGACTGAAAGATCAGGAATGGGATAAATAGATATATTGCAGATTTTGAACCAGCTGAGTTTGCAACGACAAAAGCTGATGCTATTGAAGGCTGCAGGAGATACAAACATGGAATAAGCATGAGAACTCAAACCTCGACTCTTGACTTTTTATTACTTTGAGTAATGCTCCAATGGTGTAGCAGAATGAACCTTCTCCACCTGTTGCTTTCTTTACCATACAGTTTGAAACAGTGGCTGGGAGTCAGTGGCTAAACAGTCCCACCTTCCCCTTTCCCTT
>NW_010131294.1:71393-97222 GCF_000699245.1 Pterocles gutturalis
GCAAGAGGAAGCCCTGTTGTTTCAGAAAGGAAGGTAAATGTCTCTAAAGATCAGGTCACTCTGTGTCTTTGCAAACTCTTTTACTGAGCTATGGAATTAAGGCTGAAGATTTGTTGTGTCTTACTGAGCATCCTGCCCGATGAACACACTCTTCTTAAGCGTTATTTATCCTGCTATTGTACCACAGTCAATTAGCCGTGGTTGTGCTGACCCCCTTTGTTCATTTTAAAATTCACTTCTGTGGTAATGCGAAGTGATGTCAAGCTAGCCACAACTTCTGTCTGTCCCCAGAATTACTATAGCACTGACAATTTGCAGTAATCTCTGCTGAAATTACCCAAGGCATTCATTCTTCAAACATTCTGGCTACATCAATATAAATTACCATGGAAATGGCTGAAAGCCAACAAACTGGGTGCAAATGCTGAATTTTATCCATGCGTTTCTTCACTGCAAGGCAAGATGGCTTTGATTTTCCTCTGCTTTGTGGAGGTTTGGAGTTCAGTGTTACTTTGGCAAGAGGATTCATTGTTTTGCAGTGTTTCCAGGAAAAGTTAGACTTACTGAATCCAAGGATTCATTAGGAAAATGCTGCACCTAAACTACAGGAAGATGCACTGGTAGAGAGTAGGTGACCATGACGGGAAGAGCTGAGAGTCAATAAGGAGCAGAAGTGAACAAGGCCAGTAAGATGAGGGATGCCCAGGCAGGGAGAAAGGGACCATCTGGAAAAGTACTTCATGGGAGGAACATTCCTAGAGAATATGGCATCCAGGAACAGAGAGGCAACACACAGTGGGGTGTAGGGAGGGGAGGCGTACAGGGTGGTTCAGCAAAAATAAGAGGAAGAGTAACAGAGGACTGAACCAGCACAGGACTGTGGGTGTCAATGACAGGAGATGACTAAAAGAATACTAAGTGTGAAGACTTAGGCAAGGAGCAAAAGGAAGACAAGATTATGGTATTGCAAAGAAAGAGCCATAGAAAGCATTTTTCTGGGTGAGAAATACTCTTTTCATATGATAAGAACGTTTACATTTAATCAAGGCTGCACAACTTAATCATGCTCAGAGCAGAGTCTTTTGCTGTAGGGAGGAAAAAGAATTTTTTTAGTTCCCTCTCAAATTCTTGTAACCTCAAAGAGAACAGAATCAGACATCTTCCATTTCTAACTTGAGTATATTTCTCTTTCTCTTGTAAAAAAAAATTAAGTGTTAGGTCATCTTACACTGTTTGTTTCCAGCTGTACTCCTGGTGCAAATGCTTTTATGTATTTGTCAATCCCAGTGTGGCCTTCTGCACTAGCTCACAATTCCTTTTGGAATAAATCCAAGATACACTGTATTATATATGCCACTTTTAGAGAAGAACGCTTTACAGCTGAAAAAAAAAAAAAAAAAAGGTCAGTTTCAATTTGTGTTTGAATTCTTCTGTCTTAATTAGCTTTGTTTTGTGGGTTAAGGAACTAGATTTTACTACACTTATTAGCAAGGCAGACTGCCTTATCAGCATCATTCTTCTCTGTGTATACTTAAGTATTGCTGAGCTCTGCATTTTTATAATCTGCAAGCTTTCATTTATTTTAAAGTTTGTTACAATTATATTATGTAAATTATTAAATGCAAATGTTGTTATATTATCCGTTAAAAATGCCAAAGTGAAAATAAAAATAAAACAAAATGGGAAAGGGCAAGGAGGAAAGGATAACAGGAAAAAAATAAAACAAATTAAATAATGTCCTCAAAATACATATTTATGAATACTAATCCCTCTAGCTAACTTCTTTTACACTAAAGGCATTGCTGTATGAGAATGGTGGAGTAAATTAACATTGGATAGTAAATGGAATCCTCTGATTTATTCTGATGTTATTTCTACAGTGTCATCAACTCTGTAATTTTGAAGACAAATTAAACCACAGCTATAGACCAAAGATTTATAGTTTACAGGACTTGTTTTTAAAACCATATATGTTTATAGATAAACATCTAAAAATTCTACTAAGAGCCCTTTGTGGATGTGTCTAAGCACATAATTTCTGTCAAAGTCAATAGGATTAGACAACTAGGGCAAGAACTGTAAAGAGGTTCACTAAAATTTGCAGCTCTGGGAATTCACAGCCTTGAATCTGACACCTAGACGATGTGTGTGCTGGAAAATAAAATAACTCAGGCACGGTTGTATGCTAGAGTGGCCAACTGGCATGGCACGGCCAGCATTCACATGGTTAGACACTCTTTTGCTCCAAAACAGGCTGGCCACATCCAAATGCCTATTAGCAACATGAGGCAAAATATATGAATTTTTGAGAAGGTGCTGAGCACTCTGTGTGAGGGATGGTGATCAATAATAGGTGGTCATTTTGGATAACAGTAGGAAGGGGGCACAGGAACAAACAACATAGTTTGTTGTTCAGACATGGTCCTAGAGTCTCTGTGCAGTTAAGCGTTTCTGACTGGAGGTCATAACAGACAACATGCTCTATGGGAAGCTGCCTAAGGTAATCAGGGGAAAACAGGAAGATAACCTCACGATGTTTGATTTATCTTGCCAAATTTGCTGCTCTTTGTATTACATTTTGTCAGGTCATTGCTTGGATCCCTGCTCTCATCAGCAACATGATAGCACTGTAAGGAATTTGTAGACTTTTTTCCCCTCCACCTGACCCTCTATTTTGCACTCTGGAAGATGTTTCTCCGTCTATGGCTGTATGAGTGTAGTTAAATGCACCAGAACTCAGCTGCTGGAACACAATCAGCCATGTAATTATGTAATTAGTATGGACCTTGACATTGTTTTGGTCAGCCAGCTAGCACTCTCCCAAACCAATCCAAGGCACAGTTTGGGAGCTAACATAGTCTAAGCACCATCTCTTAGAGGCAGTTTGAATATGGTCGGCATGACTTGGAAGCAAGTTTAATAGTATGAAAATGGAGCAAATGAGCCAGTCTGAATAATCTTTGAGTGTCAGACGTTATTCCTGTGTTATGGTTTAAACCCAGCTAGTAGTATCAAATACCACGCAGCCACTCACTCACCCTCTCCTCGCTCCTGGGATGGGAGAGAGAATTAAAAGGGTAAAGTGAAAAGAGACACGTGGGTTAAGATAAGAACAATTTAATAACTAAACTACAATAAAATTGAAAATAATAATGAAAATAATAATGATAATAGTATCATATACAAATACACAAATGAGTGACACTCAGTGATACTGCTCACCACCTGATGACCAAAGCTCAGCCCTTTCCTGGGTAACTATCCCAGAGCAGGGAGAGTCCTGAAACTGCAATTCCGGAAAAAGGGAAGAGCCTGAGAAGCTGATAAAGAGAGAGGCTGACTGAAAGAGAACAAGAGCTTCCGGACAGATCCTCATCTATATACTGGAAATGCTGTGCATGTTATGGAATATACCGTTAGCAAATTTGGGCTTCAATCCTAAACCAAGGTACGAATTCTAAACCAGTAATTGTGGGCTATTCTCCCTCCCAGCTTCTCCTTTACCTGCAGACACTGGCACAGCAGAGAAGCTGAGAAGTCCTTGACTGTCCTGGCAGCAACTCTAAACATCCTTATGTTACCAGCCTTGTCCTCAGCACAAATCCAAAAACACAGCCTCTTCCTAGCTACTATGAAGAAAATTAACTCTGTCTCAGCTTAACCCAGGACACTAGGATACCCTGACAAGTCCTGGTATGGTGGTATGGTAGTATAGTCCCAGATTTAGTACTAGATTCAGAGCTTTTTATCATATTACTAGCCACCACTTTATCCTTGCCTTGTTGTGCTAAACATGGGTAGCTTTAGTGTATTTGGAGGCATTAATCTGTGGCTTTCTTTAAAGCTTCCAAGCAGTTTGTTCTCAACTCACACAGATTAAGACTGAACTAGATTCCTTCCAAAGCTGGAAACATCCATTCTAGGGCCTACAATCAGCTCCTTCTCTGATGTACCTACCTCCCTTCTATGTCTGCCAAAACTCTCTTACAGGATGTTTGTTTCTCACCAGTGTTTTCCAAATGCATCTTTATAGGCATTGGACTGTAGTATTACCTGTTTTGTGAACTTGTAATTCTTCAGGTGTTGTATTTAACTTCTAATTTTAATTCCTCTTTCAGATCTCTTTCCTGTCACCAACTTGTTTTACCACTGAATTACTTGTGTCTTACTCCTCTTGAGATTTCCAAGTGACTGCTAGGTCTGCACAAAACCTAGAAAGAAAATTATCCATCCCTGTAAATCACTGAATTCATTTTGTGTTGTATGATGTTGGCATTTTCTTAATAGTGGGCTAATTTTATTTTCCCTGCTGTGGGATAGTAGCTTCGGTTGACTTCAAGATGCAATCCAGGACAGATGGTGTCTATCTTGTTCCTAAAGGAAATTTTTGACATCATAGTAAGATGCAGAATGGTAAATTGCAGAAATGCCACACCTACATTGCATGTAAAAGAGAGGGCTTTCAATTTAAAACTGCTAATTATTTTCTTAGAATAAAAACATGACATAAATTTATTGTAAGAAAAAAAATTACATCAAAATAAAAAATAGTAAATTTTCTGCAAATATTTAACATTTAGAACAAAGAAACACTCAGCAATTTCCCTTTATTAAAATCTGACTGAGATCAGACATTTCCTTCACTTGTGCAAAAAAAGCAATATACATTTGTTCAGTATCAAGGAACCATAGCAGAAACGAGAAAAAAAATAATCTGTTTCTGATTTCAGCATTTCCGAAATATTTCTTCACTGGCTGTGATCAACAGTTTATGTAATTCAACATGTGACAATTGTGTTAAATTCCTAGATATTGACTTACTTATCCTATAATGCTGTAATTGACAACAGAAGTCCTTTAGCACTTTTAGAGAACAATATTAATGTCGTTCTCATGAGGAGCATGACACTTAAACTAGAAGTCCCAGGAAATTTATGAGACAACTTCTACAAATTTCTCAACCAAAATTTTTCATATTTATGCTGAATATTAAAATGTTCAATAACACAATGACCGATGGTATCAAACCCATGTTTTTTAGCAGAGACATAACATAGCTATGTTTTCACTCATGGGAAAACAAATATTCAACTGTTGGAGTTGAAATTGCACTGTACTTGATTTGTCTCTGGTTGACTGGGCTGAGACTAAAAGAAATCATTCTTTTCAGTAAATTGTGGTCGCAAAAAAGCCATTTTAAATATCTGCATACAGGCGTCTGGCATTTTAATATGGATATTTGTGTGGATATTTTTGCTTTCAAAGAACTTGACACTTAAGGATAATTCCAGTGTAACTTGAATAGAATTTATGACCTTCCATCTGAAGAGCTAAAGAAATAATCAAGGTGATAAAAAAAGTGTCCTCACTGTGGTTGATATTCAGCTTGCCATAAAAGATTGAGGAAAATGCCATGGGTTAAATTTAGATACAAATTTGGAAGTCTGGCTTCATAATCACCATTGATATTAATATAATGAATAGTAGCATACTGTAATATATTCTTATTACTTTACTTGGTCTGAATGAATCTGTTTAAATTGATTTGGATTGTCATACAACTGCTGATATACACTATGTGTTACATACATGTGTTAATGGAATTAATGCACAGAACCACCACTCATCTTTCTAAAACCTAATTTAAATCAGCTCCTGTATTAACAATAGCTAGTTGGTGGTGAACAATGGAAAAAACGGTAGATCTTGTGAAAAAATCTCACTTTCTTTAAAAAACAGGCTACTTCCAAAGGCACTTCCGATTGCTGCCTCAATCAACACCTTGGAACACTCCCGGATCAAAGATGTACCTAAGCAAAAAGTCAAAATTTTCTAAATCCCTACCCAGAAGATTGAAAGCATCTAGTCTGGGCACAGTGGCCCATGGATTGAGCCTCATGCAGTGGGGAAGCTTCAGGTGGCCAAGCAACTCACAGGTCATCGTGTCCACTGCACTCCAGGTATTTCTTTTTCTATGCTTTGATGAATAAAATCCAACCCAAGGTCACACCTTTGTTAATAAAGTTGTCCAAAAGCTAAAGTCATCCACCTGGTTAGTGAGAGTCGGCCTTTCCCTCCATGATTTACACCTACTGTGACACTCTTTTCCCCCTTAAGGCAGCAAAACACCTGTAAATTTGGAAGAAGTGCATGACTATAGGATTTGGTTTTGCAAGAAGCTAATAAAATGACAATGGATCTCACATTGGAATCAAAATATCAAACTCTTCCACTGTGGCTTGGTTCCTTTGTGTGAATTCCTAACCTACAGAAAATCACTGACAACATTATGAAAGATACTGAAAAACCCATGAGATGTATTGGGGTTTTCTTCCTTTATGTTTCCTATGTATTTGAATGTGGGAGAAAAACAGAGAGATACAACTAAGTATTAGAAGTTCAAAATGCGAGTCTTTTACTGGTGTAAACCTCCAAGCTTACTTGGGGAAAGTCTAAAAATGTTATTGACGAGAGATTTTTTTATGACAATTTAGGCAAATATTTGTCAGGGAGGTCTGGTATTTACCAGATCTAGACATATTTACCCTCTATTAGTGTTCATTGGGTGCTTTCTTGAAATTCTTTCTAACCCTTTCTTTTTTGTCAGACTGCTCAATGGCCACTTTCTGTCTGTCACCCTCTTTTTCATTCACTGTTTCAGACAATGGTGGGCCTTCAGAAAAGTGAAGAAATAGGTGAGATGGTCCTTCATGTGGGCTTGAACAAGCTGTCTCTACAAACCTGAATTTTTGGACTATTGAGACCTCCTGCAAAAAAAGTTCCCACAGGTTTCTGCAGTAAAAACTTTCCTGTTTGAATGTGTCAGAGAGTGGCAGAGAACATATGGGGGTGCAAGTCTTTTTATGTCTACGACTCAGGAAGACTATGGGCTGTATTTTCATCCTATGATGGGAACCAGTGCAACCAAATAAATTCCCTGGTGCTCATTGACCTGGTCCAGGCCTTCATCTGGACTCTCACGCATGGTTATACTCTGTTATTGCAATTAGGAATAAACGTTAATCACTATCCTGGACACCTGAATCTTTTATGTACTGCACACGCTACTGATACATATTGGAAACAAAGATTATCAAAGGGTTATTTGCATTTAACTGAGCTAGTGGAGTCAAGACAGAGCTCAGCCCCCATTTTTTCAAAATTGTGGAAATACTTAGAATCCTGTCTGATACAGCCATTTCTCATAGCCAGGGTCATGAGCCAGCGTTCAAAGGCTATCTCATGTCAGTGACATCAGTCTGTCAGAAAGAACACAGTACTTTGGGATTCATATAATTTCACCTATCTTCAGGCTAAGGAATGTAAAAACAAGACAGAATAATACAAATGTTTCAATGAGACATGTATCACAACATAAAATTTCATGGAATTCCCTAGAGGGGAGGACCAAAAGTTGACATTAAGGGTGAGGATGACAGACAACTCTACAGCTATGCAGAGACTATGATCCACATAACTTCTAAGGGTCTGCAATCCTACCAGAAGTATCCAGTCTAAGACTTCTCTATTTTAGAACCATAGAATCATAGAGTGGTTCGGATTGGAAAGGACCCTAAAGATTGTCTAGTTCCAATCCCCCTGCCATGAGCAGAGACACCTTCCACTAGCCCAGTTTGCTCAAAGCCTCATCCAGCCTGGCCTTGAACACCTCCAGGGATGGGGCATCCACAGCTTCTCTGGGCAACCTGTTCCAGTGTCTCACCACCCTCACAGTAAAAAAATTCTTCCTAGTATCTAGTCTAAATATACCCTCTATCTTCCTTTATTTCTCATTGTCCTACTTAAAGCTTAACAAATAGAAGGAAAAAAATCTCACGCATTTTATTCATACAAAATGCAATGGGACACATTACAGAACAGTTTTATTTCAATTTATTTTGAAAACTGAAAGAAAAGTGCAGCCTACTCCTAAGCACTAGAGTCATAAACTTTAATGAAAATGCTGTATGGAAAAAGGCAATGCCATTCCTCTGCAATCCAGGTGTACTAGCTAAGCAGCCTGAATTTGCTAGAATATCACTTTGTTATCTGATTTCAAATCCTGAATGTTTATTTGTGACAAATGGCTGTAAATTTCATTAACATAGTGAGACATCTGTCTATGTCAAATAAAAAAACATTACTGGAGTAAATGAGGTAGGTAAATAGTTCAGAGAGAGTTAGCACAGCATGCTGAGTTCTCAGCTAGAGTGCAAAGAGTTGATTTTACTAAATTTTAATTTTTTTTTTTGGAACCTTCCAGCAGGCTTTGCTTTAAGGGAGAGAGTAACAAGATATTTTTCTAAAATAAATAAATATATGTATATGTACACACACATATATATAAAACTACTGTCATTCTAAGGATTTTTTTTTGTTTAAATAAACATGTATTAACAAAACAGACATGCGTAAGAGGCAGATGAGATGGACCTTTGAAATATTATCTTCTCAGACATTTCCTGAGCAATTGAGGGCATCTAAATCATTAATGGTATCAATCTGCTTGAGCAAAGGAGATTTATTTTGCAAATTCCAACAACTATAACCAGCTGAATTTTTAAATACCCAGTGTTTCTGTATTCCTTTACTGTTTGTTTTGAAGTGTTGATTTTTTTTAAATACCACAAAAGAGGAAAACAAATCACATCATATATTAACCCATAACCTTTTAAGCTACAGAAACAGACAGGTCATTTTTTTGTTTTAGTGTTGACATTCTGCATGTGTAAGAAAAACTTATGTATGTAGATTTCTCTCACAAGAGCTTCAGGGCATAACCCAGACAGAGAAGCCATCACTTTTCCATTCTGCACCGAGGCTGCTGACAAAAGAATTGTGCAAATGAGCCTTTAAATCCTTAAATAGTCACTACACAATGCATGAAAGAATGCAGCCCAGGACAAAGGGCAATATTCACAGTTTATCTCAGGGTGATGGATCTGAATCGACGCATGAACATGGGTTTGTTACGGGATGGAGTAGGCCGCAAACCCCTACTGAGAATCCAGTGGCCACAGTCTGTAATGCAAACAGTCAGGCTAAGTCCTGAACAATTAGGGTAAATTGAACTGGCCATTATCTGAACTTCAACTTGTTCTCATGATTGATATGGGAAATGAAAAGTTGTACATATCTCTACAAAGACGGCATGTTTTCTTCTCCTGACCAATGCTAGGAATTGGTAGATTCATATTTTAATGCGGAAATTCCAATTCTATATTTCCATTTAATAAAGCGCTAGCGCTTACATTCACAGTGCAATGGAGGTTGCCAATTTTGTTGTTTTCTTAGAATTTTTTTATATATGAGACATAAAAATAAGCTCACGAAACTGAATTTATAAGACTAATAACAGGTAATCTATAGAAACCAATAACGTATACAAATACCTGTTCATCTGACATCTTCCACACCATCAGTCTGTTGTCAGTCAGTAGAAACATTCATAGGTAAGCAGTAGGTAAGGCACTGTGTGTCCTGGGGCATTCAGTACTTCAGGAAAATCAGGGTCCTTTAAAGAATATGTAGAGCATTTATGAGTATAAATAAGTGCATTTTACCTATGCTGTCCACAATGGTAATTCAAATACTTAAATGTTTCAGATTTTCTAAAACACAGGAAATGTAAAATTAATCTAGAGGTAACGCATTACAGAGAGGCAAATTGTAATTTTCTTGTGCTCAAATAGGGAATGGAGGGGCTGGAGCAATGAGATGCTGCACCTTGTCCTCTGTGTATTCTCCCATTTTTCAGCTCACAGCAGTAAGGAAGAGGAACATGACATAGCTACCTGTAAAATATGTGCAAACCAAACAGCCGAAGCACACAGCATCAAGAGCTCATACACCCTTGTGGTGAGGAGGAAATTCTCATTAGCTTATTGAAAATACCAGATGGAAACGATCTCTTTTGATTAATATCTCACCTGTTAGTATTTAGGACTGTACAAATTCAGGTAACATTCCAGGAAACAGGATCTGTGAAAGGGTGTATGATTTCACATAAAGACCTGCATGGAGGCCACCGGGACAGCCAATGAAACACAGAGACTTCAAGAAACTCTCTTCAAAGCAACCCAATGTATTCAAGTATACACTGCATTCAAGTTGGATGGATTTCCCTTTTGTCTATAGTCATCAGAGGCAAGTGACATCTTGAACGCCTCAAGAAGATTAAATAGCAAAGCTCAGTCGGAAGCTTAAAAAAAAGAGAGAGAAAAGAAAAGGGCCAACTTGGCCATTATGGAGCTGGTCCTTTCTTGTCTGTGAAAGAGCTTTCAAGGAGTACTATTGGAAGAAGAAGGCCCAGATAAAGAATACAATGATGTTAGAAAGGGAGAACTCCGAGTGGAACCAGAGGGTGTGGGTTGCGCTGAATGAAGGATTAGTGCAGCTTCACAGCAAAGAAAAGGGGAATCCTAGTCAAGATGAAAATGAGGAATTACTTTTTTTAGACTTCAGTTCACTGAGCAGTGATAATGCATGATGGGAGGTACTTGACATAACACTCTTCCAGGCCATGTTTGCTCTCCATGTGGGACCAAGAAAAAACAACAACAGTGGCACACCAAAACAAAACAGTTTTTAACCTAATAAACTTACTCAGAAATTCTTTTTTGACAAACCTTGGGTTTTATTTACCATTGAGTGTCTGCACACTGAAGCAATCACACGTGGGAAATTAGCATGCCAGGTTTGCAGACAATGTATCTTTTAACAAGTCTGTGTTTTGCAAAAGGTTCAAATCAATGCATTCTTACTGAACATTATAGGAAAGGAAGATATTTTACGTGTTGGATTCTTCAAATTCATCAGAAATTGTTACCTTCCAGAACATCTTAGGGCAAATTAGAAGGCAAAATGATGCAGAAATAAAAGGCATTTTGTATTCTTATACTCAGATGTGTGCACAGCAGTCAGTTTGAATGAGTTAGGGAAAGGACAGTGCAGAAGCAAGAAGGTACAATTTAATTGCATGAAGAGATGGGCACACATTTTGATTCAGGACTATTAGTATTATTCTGTGAATCACTGACTTATTTTCCCACACGTGAGGAATCTGTAGTCCCAGAATCACGTTACTAGTTGTGACATAGCCAAGGTGGAAAAAAGGGCTGGAACACAGGGTCCCTGTGACAACTTATTTGTTGATATGATACAAACACATAATTCTGGTTAGTGTGAAAAGCAGCAGTTTAGGACCACTGGAGAAGTTGCCACATCCACATCACATAGGGAGAGGAGCAAGCCAGGACTTCCTTTACCTGGTGGTGAAATCATTATGGTAATAGAGGGCAAAAGAAACAAGCTGGTCACTTCATCCACTTCCCTGAAGTGTCAGGAAAAGCTCAAGCAGCTTAGGATATTACATAGTATTAATCTTGTGCAGGGACCCCTGCTGTCCTCGTGGGCAAGGGACCCTTTGCTGAAAAGCTTTCTTCAGGGCTTGATGAAAGAGCTGAATGGGCAAAAAAAAATGACCCTGAGACCATTCAGTTTCCTTGGCTACCTCTCAGTCCAGGCAAATATAAAGTTTTGCCAGGGACAAGGACAGAAGCACCACCTCCCTCCAGTACCACCCCAGTTCATGAAGCTGTTAATGATGAAGTCAGAGATTGCACCTCAGGAGCAGCTGAAACAGAACAGATTTGGCTACAGTAAAAAGAGGATTCTTCCTAAAATGTGTGAATGATCTGTGCTTGTGGTGAGGTGTTATTAAGAAAATCAATAAAAAGAGAATATTCTTTATGTTAGAACAGTTTGACTTGACGGACTTGTCCATAAGAAGGCACAGAGGGGACATAGTTGCTCTCTAAAATGTATACTAGCAAATACATGAAAGCATTAAAAAATAAAGGAAAGGCTGGCACCCTGACAAATGAGCTGTGGCTGTGAACATGTTTAGGAAATCAGAAGGTCCCTTCCTGGCCTTTTGCCAAGACTCTGCCAATAGAAACAAGAACTGAAAATGTAACTAGTTCAAAGGCTGAACCATATGTATTTATGGTGTGACTGCTGCTGTTGTTAATGGTTGACTGGATGTGATGACCTAAAGCAGGGGCAACTGAACTGTGGCTTTTGAGAATGCATAATTCTTACAGTTTCTGGAACTGCTCAGGGTATAGTATGACATGAAGATTCTGGCATGCAGCCTGCCAGTCTGCTCCCTTTCTACCATACTTTCTATGATTGTTCCCTTTTCTTCTTGCATTATCTGTTCTTTCTTTCTACTCACTGACTGCTCACTTGTAAGGGATAGATCACAGGAGCTGGATGGTGACTACTAAGAAACCAAAAATGTCATAGTCCACACGACTATACAAGGGCAGTCACTGCCTTTTCTGCTTCCTTGCATTTATGTGCGGTTATGTGGAACTGAGAGAATGTTATATCTATATATGTGTATATCTGGTCTCCAGTGTTAAACCCTGTTTTGTCCTATTTATCATATCGAGCCTCTTTTTCTCTGCCTTATTAATAGGAACAGCTTTACAGTCACCTGGGCCTGCATAACAACAGAGAGCTCACTTGAGTGTTTCACGTGGTGACTGTGTTCAGGACTCAGAGCTTCTCTCATGCTATAGTCAATTTGGAGACTGATTTCATCAGGTGCTGCACCAGTGAAAATAAGTTTTTAGCCTTTTGACAAGCTTAGGAATAATTTATGATTTTTCAGTGTCTACATATATACACTAGTGGACATGTAAGCATATTTGTGGCACATTGTTATTGGACACACAATAGTTCAGCCAGATGTGCATTGCTGGAGAAGAAAATTTTCTTTCATTTCATTAAGAATACGAAGTCTTTATTGTGACTTTGATTGTTATTACTATTCATAATTTAAAAAGTTAACTGAAGTTTTTGAAGAAAGAGGATTGGATACTCAGATCTCATTTATAAGTGTGTCTACACAAAGTGTAGTAACTATAACTCATACTTGAATGGGCAGCCTGTCTTATTGTACTTAGAAATAAATCCATCTTCTGCTAATACTTTTTGTGATGATAGCATGAATCTGTGAAGCTGCAGGCAAGAGACCTGTGCTGGCACGTGCATGCATGCAAGGGTGCACTTTGAGAATACTGTATCCTTACACCACTGAAGTCACTTGTTTGTTCATTACTGGATAATCTGCCAGCTCTAAAAAGCTTTTTATGCAATACCTTTTTTTACAAAAGAACTGTGAGATTTTGCTCTGAAAGTGATCCTCTTTATAATTGAGGAGGTATAAAAACAGATTATATGAAAGCTAATCTGAAGGGACAATAGGGATAGGTAGTGTGAATAAATAGTTTTACCAGTGGAGTTCCAAAAATTAAATGGAGCTACTTTGGTTTGCACAGCAAGAGCCTCTCTCTGCACTGCAGAAGAGGAGCAGCTCTGTGGAGTTCAGAAACACTCAGAGGAAGCTGAAGGGGAAGTGGCATCCCAGTTCTCAATTTTGTACCTTGGTTTAAATCCTTAAAAGAAAGATAACTGTTATCTTGTAAATCCAGATGATTTTTCTGTAAAGGTTCTTATTTGACAGTGTTGCCTGAATGCAATGATCCTTTACTACTCTGTGTGCTGCTACCCATGTTTAAAGTTCACCCTGCTTTTGTACTCTTGGTGGTTTAGAGCCAAAATTGCCACATTGGCTTACTTGCCGTGTTCCCCCTATGCAGTCTGATGCCCAGCTGCTCCATCCTTCCCAGGCTTCTGTTTGAAGGCAAAGATGAGTTCAAGAAGGACCTGACTTCCATGCCTTAGAAAAGCATTTTTCACAAAGACAGTTCAAGATTTCTTTCCTTAATTAGAATGCAACTGAGTATATCTTTATTCTTTACAGCAAACAATGTCAAGTCAGGAGATGGCTTACTTGATTCCAGTTACTGCCATTATAACCCATGAAGCTATAATGATGCATGTGGAGGAGTAATTGCTCCTTTTTCTCCTCTCTATTTTCTTATCTTTGTTTTTGTATCATAGCCATCAAGACAATATAACAGCTGGTGACAAGGTAGTGGAAAGTAAAGAGCACCTGGTAAACAATCAGAATAATTTTCACACCGTCTACATTAACATTTTTCTTGCATTCACTCCAAAATGCTAGGTAGGAAAATGAGGTTAATTGTGTAAGAGACGTCTTACACTTTTAATCAGGTGTATCAAACGTCATGTGTTTTCCTTTGTAGCTTGGTGGTTTGGGTGATCCTGCATCATTGTAATGAAGGAAATTTCTCTTTGATTAAAGGAAAAGCAAAGTCTGTAAAGGGCAGACAGAGAGTTTCCATGTATGTCTCTCCTGAAGTTCACCCTCTTCTCCAGTGTAAGAAACATCTTGAACAGGAAAGTAATAAACCAAGAATTTTGAATTGTGTTGAATTTTAAATTGTGTTGTATAACAAAATAAAAAATGTGACATAAAGTGCAGTTATGTTAATAATCACGAAAATGAGAAATTCTTTGCTACAGAGTTAACAAACAAAGCAGAATCTGACTGAAGAACTGGAATTTTTGTGGCCTTTTTTTTGTTTGTTTTGGCATTTTTAAAGGTGGGATAATTCACATTGGAAGGGACCTGATAAGGTCATCCAGTCCTGCTTCCTCCTCAAAGAAGAATCATGTATAAGGTCAGATAATACCTTCAGTTGCATTTGTCAATTTACCTGAAGAGGAAAACAACCAAAATTTAAAATGTTCTCTTGTTTTCCTACTTTCACCTAGTTCTTTTCTTTTTCCTCTACAACTTCTACCATCAAAACCAGAAATCCGTATGCTTGTGTCATAATCACACGTAACCAACTCCTTTAACTCAGAATAACCAAAAATCCTTTGTTAAGATAGCTCAAATTAGTCTGCAGAGCAGCATGACAGAAGTTAACATGACTATTCTGACTTCCATTTGTAAGCACAGATAGCAACACAATTGCCAATTAAAATAGAACATATTCAAAGTGGAATCATTTTATGGTTGATTAAGCTGCACGATATAACAAGCCATGTGTTGTTATGGATATTACCCTGGAGTTTACAGAGTTCCTCTGACAGTCCAAAGAGTGCCTGTGGGGACAAGAACTCATGCACTGGAAGAATCTTCTTCTTCATTTTAAAGTAGAAGGTTTTCAGGGAAGCTGGTATTAAAGAAAATATTTTCATAAAGTTTACCTATTTCAAAAAAAGCATCAAAAGCATTTTTGAAACAGTAGATTTGATTCATTCCTATATGCACATATGATATATTTGTGGCAGTGGGAGGATGCAGTAACCTTTGTGGTGACTTTCATCTAGGTTACAGCAGTGGATTTTACCTCATGGATCTGAATAAGACACCTTACAGTGGTTCCCCCAGGCCCTGGCCACAAATCTTCCCTGTCTATCTTCACCTCTACAAAGGAATTAGGAGATCTAGTAGTTTGTGCTGCTGTAACTCTTTCATCTGTTAGTATGGGCCTGAAACCTGGCTTCTACTGCTGGCACTGCAGCATAAATCTGATCCTACAAAGCAAATGTCTTCATTTATGTCTGCTTCAGCTGGTGTGGGCAAAAGTAAAGCAAGGGATGATTTCAAACAGATATCTCTGAGGTATCCTTTTAAGTTACTTTTGCATGGAAAGTATCAACATAACTTCAAAAGGGCTAAGAAGTAGTGAATCAGCTGTTTTGCTTCTCAACATGCTGAGTGAGCTCCACTTTAAAAACTAGTACCAAATTTAAATTTTTGATCTGAAGTTTTATTTCTCTCCATCTCCAAAGACTGTGCTGTTACTACAGCTGTCCTTCCTCTGACAGGCTGTAACCAGTAGACATGTCATTTCCTCTGCCCTTAAAATCATCAACAGGCAGGGGAAAGTCCTGCCAGAGGGGAAGAGCCTTACTAAAGCTTAATAAAAGCTGTTGATGTTCTCTGCATGTACTGGCATGTTTTATCTAAAAAATATGTATTTGAAGCAGAAGCCCTAATGTAGTTCCTGATTCTCTAAGCAACAAACTACCTTTGTGAAAACGTTTCAGAAAAAGGTACTAGAAGAAACTACATGAATGCAATTCCTTGATATTTACTCCATGACTGTATCAATTAAGCAGAAATGCTTAGGATGTTCTCACTAAGCAGTAGTATTTTGCAGCTTCATTGATTGGTATGCCTTAGAACCACTGTCTTCAGCATAATCTCTATATAGCATGTTACCATACGTGATATACCTTGAACCTTAGCTGCAGTTGACTCTTACACTTTTTTACTGACATTGCCCATCAGGAACTTCTAATTCAACCCAGCCAACCCAATCAGGATTTCAGAAGCATCTTTACCTTCTGCAGAAGATCTGAACAAGGAAAGTGAATTTGGGGAAGATGCTTCTCCCTTCCAAACCAATAGCTCAGTTTTGTTTTTTTTTTTTAAACCAGCAACATTACCATGGTATTTTTAGTCTTTGTACAGCTCACAGACCTTTTCAGAGCCATAAAGGTATTAATTTCACAGCACAGAAGCTGAAGAATATATCTCCATCACAGCTGACAGACTCCAGACCTATGGCATGAGCACATCACACTCTGTGACTTCACTCTTTGAGTACCTATATGGATTACAAGAACTTGTTTGAGCTGCCTGGTAGCATATTGAGTACGCCAGACCCTGGGTATGCCAGTGCACACACGTCCAGAAGGCATTTTCTGGCCATGGCTAGTCAATATTTGCAAGTTTGATGGAAAATGTTGATCTTCTCAATGGATCTGGCATGTTTGGTGGAGTTGATACTGCTTTTGCCTAAAATGCTGAATTTGAACTCAAGAGCTCCTAGCTCTAGGCTCCCAACAAAATCTGTAACTCTGACAGTAATTCCTTCTCATGTTGTTTTGCCAAAAAAGACTTTTGAATACTCCACATTTCTTGTATTTTGCTGGTTCTTTGTCTCTATTCTGGAAGTCAAACTAATTATGAGGTGCAAGCCCAAAATAATGTGCTGAAATAAAATAAACTGAAAATCTAGGAAATAATATTTACTTTATTTTATTTTATTTTATTTTGTTTTTAAACACATTCATCACCTAATTTTATTACCCTCTTGCTCACTTCTTTCATTAAGGTATTCACACTTGAAAGTGATTAGTGATGAGAACATGTCCAGATGAATAACTTTTAACTAATGGACAAATGAAAATTCATTTTTGTTCATATTTAAATGGGAAAATAAATAATTCCAAATCACAGTTTTCCCAGATGGAAAGAGACAAAGATGACAAATGGATGTTGCAAGCATTCAGTCTGAGTAAATCTCTGCAGTCAGGACAAAGCTTTGAAACACGGGAGAAAATTCAGACAGTCAGTTACTTTCCAGTAGGTTGTGAAAAACAATGCTCAGAATACAGATGCAACCTTCCTAACCCAGCATACATGGTTTAACATTGGCATTTAATTGGAGGCATTCATATCTCAGAAATGTTTGCACAAATGGACATTTTCCATAGCTAGCTGTGTTTGGAGCTGTAACTATTTGCACCGGTTGATGGCTGTTTCATGAGTCTCTGAATCTTTCTGTAAGACTTCTCCCATGCAAGGTATGTTCAGAAAAAAATTAAAGAGGATTGTCTTGCTAATCAGAGCTCTTACAGGAGATCCAATCACGTCCTGCTCAGACCCTGTCAGAAAAGGAAAAGATACAGAGTGTCAGGTTGGTGTCTTGAGTTTTTCTATCTTTAGGGACAATGCAAGAGGTCAGAGCAAGAATATATCTTTGCTATTATACAAAGAACAGTTCAGACTAGGGAGACAGGAGAGATTCTGGATGCCCGGAGGCCATTAGAGTTATGGCCTTCTGTGAGGTGGTGGTGTAGCCACAGGAGCCGGAACAGTCGGCTGGCTTGGATGAGCAGGGATTGATATGAGCAGTCTAAATATTATTATAAACCAAGTCTTCTGTTTGAGAACATGGGTGCATATGGACACACACACTTTCTAGTCTTCTGGTGGCACAGAGGTGTAATGGAGCAAATCAGCTTTTGATTTATCCAGCTCCTGAAACCTACCTGAACCCCCTGAACTTTCTAAGATGAACTCAGTAAGTTCAAAAAAGACGAGAGAGAGTTCACAGCTGAAACAGCTGGGGAACAAAGAGCATTCAGGAAGATGTCAGGAAGAATTTGTCCCCAAATGCCTACTTTCTTCCTAATAGTCCACCAACTCTGAATGATGTATTTCTATTCAAATGCAGTGCAAGGCAATTTCCTTGCATTAGGAAGCACAGACCGAATACTTCTAGAGCATTAGGGATGGCTGTCCCTTCTGGCTTTCAGCCTTCAGCTGTGGGGTCAATGGTACTGCTTTGTTGTGATTCCCTCAGTTTACAGGGAAAGGATGACATTACCATTCTGTTTTAAAGTCAAAATTATGAGAGACTTTGTATCTGAAAAGCCATTCTGCAGGAACTACACCTGAAAGATAATGCTGTATAGAAGGGGGAAACAAAATGTAACATAAATTCACATATCTATGCATTTGTTAATTTTAAAATTGTTTCCTGCAAAAATGTAAGCATTTGTCTTGAGAAACATTGTAGAAAAATACCATTAAGGAAATTATTAAAGAAACTGTAAACACTGACTCAGAGTGATCTTTTAGGACTATACATTCTTCTTTAGGCAATATTTTGATGTCAGCAGGGCTAAACCTATGAAGACTGCTTATTATGTTGTGTTGTATTTGCTCAAATTGAAAAATCTGTCATAGTTCCTTTGGGTGTTTCAGAATTTCTTAAAAGCTCATTAATTCTATTTCCTATTAAAGAAAAAAGTATACCAAACCAAAACAAATAGATGTGAAAATATTGCAAAATCATTATTAATTCTTGTAGGTCTGATAGGAACAAATAGTGTCCACGGGCTCTTTTTTGCTCATAAGTACTGTCAGTAAGTAGGTTTCTGGAGTGAATTAGACTCTCTAAATGGGTGGTAGGTAGTAGAATAGAAATCTGGAATGGAAATGGCTAGAAGCTTTCACAATTATTTTGTTAACAACTATAGAAATAAAATACACAGTTACCATGTTATTGGCACATTTAGCCATCTTTGATCTGAAGCTCTGCAGAATTATATGCAAGTTATAAAGAAGTCCAGCTTCAGTTAAAACTCCTGGCTTTCCACATTGACCTCCTCTTTCACTTGGAAGGTGGAGCTCAGTGAGTTATATACTTCTTCAATATAGACTGAGCTCATTTGAGCCTTCATTTAGTGTTAAGGCATGCCAGGTCTTTGGAGTCTGATAGGTCCTGCACATTATCAAAGGTTATCAAAGAGGTTTTTTGAGTGCCAGAGAGAGGGATATGTTTGCACCAGTTAATTGAAGGTCAGTCAAGTACTGCATCCATTCTGACATACAAACTTGCAGAGTTACTTAAAGAGAACAAAAGGTTCTACCTGTTAAATATAGTTGCTAAAGTATAGCAAGAGATAGCTAATGTCTAACCCCAAAGAATAAGATTTCTACATGTTTGAAGAAAGCACATTTCTGAAAATTTTCCCACAGATGTCTCACTGGTGGGACTCCACTGGCCCGTTCAGTGAATCACTTCATATTATTTCTCAGGTTCTGATGAAGAAATGTATCAGGGACAGGTGTTCCACCAAATCCCTCAATACACCTATTGCTCCAGAAGTGGATTCCCCTTGTCATTGTGCTTCCAAAGGTAATAGCATAGGTAATGAATGACAAACCAGGCATTTTTCTTTTGATATGCCCCCATTGGCTATTCACTGCTTGGTTTCCTTCTGTCCTCGGGCTCCTGGGTATCTTACATGAACAATCCAACTGGTGTCACTTAAAGGGCAAAGAGATAAACCGTATGTGAAAAAGAATAAAATAATGTGCCTTTGTCCCTTTCAAAGAAAGGAAATCAGCCTATAACCAAAAGGAGAGTCCTGATTCTCATTTACATTGCCTTACACCTTCCCCACAGCAAAATAAACCTTGAAAGGGATACTAAAATATTTCCCCCTTTAAGCATGCTTTCACTAAAATGTTATCTTCCTAAATGCTTGCAAAGGGTCTTTAATCAGTCAATTTAACACATGTTAAGAATTTATTTCTGAATTAAAAAAAAAAAAATTTGTAAAGCAGTTAGTAAATAATATTAATAGAAAAATGTTAAGTGATACAAGACAAGTGTCAATTTACCAGTAAATATCAGAACAGTTGTGATATAGCCTGACCTGTGAATGCACTTGTATTCTTGGAAGCCAGATTTCACTCCTGGCGTTGTAGCTGTACTACATTTTAAAGGTACAAAAAAAAAAAAAAAAAAAAAATCAGTTTAAACCCTATTCTAGGTTATCCCAGGTGGGAAATAGGAAATCAGAGGATGAGAACAGTGAAACAAATCCATGCTATTACCATCCTTTTTGTTATCACCTGGTTTTACATTCATAAAGCAGACTTTCACATGCATAGCTAGACTACACTGTGGCATCCCATGTTGATCTCGCCCACAAAAGCTTTCAAGCAGCCTGGAATCTTGTCTAACCTTCTTCAAATATATACATTTAAAGGTCACACACATGATGTGAGATTTGCTTGCCAAATGCATTCTGTGTGTTCGTTCTACAATGTAACCTGACAGTTAACTTTAGCCTGCTTGGTGCTGTTTATGCTGGGTGAGGCAATGCAGCTTGAAAATTTAATATTAAACACAGAATTTCCCAAGCTGTTATAGCCATGCAACCTGCAGCGTTCCTCAGGTAACCACAATGATGTGGTGGGGCAGCAGAAGGAAGAGAAAACAGTTAGTATGTTTAGCATGTTTAACAGTTTGCTGCTGTTGTTTTAAAATTGGAAATGTCTTTGTAGCCTCTGAACTAGTCTGCTGTTGGAAACTGATAAAAATGTTATGTTTTCATATAGATCCTGCGTATCTTAACATACTTAGTCCACCACAGTTTCAATAGCACTATTATTTAATGCTTTTACAGGGGTCAAGTATATGTGTTACCTTCAGAGGTGCATGGCTTTTAGTCAGATAAACAAAAAAGCAGAGATTCATCAGGACTAACTGCAGTAGGCATTGGGGAGCTAACTACTTGCAAGTTTCTGACACTAAAATGTGTAAACAACAGGAATAATAACAGAAAAAAAAAAGAAATTAAACAGCTTCATGCAAAATAGTGTCAACTGGACTCCCTTTTCCTGCAGGCAGCACGAAGACAAAAGCAGAGCTGCTCTACCTTGTGGCGGTTAACAACTGATCCTTCTATGCTCTTACAAAAAAAAAAAAAAAAATCCACCCTTAAAAAGTATTAGATAATTTTAAGCTGTTTTATCCCTTGATATTATATAAGAGCAATTTTAATTAATTCTTAAGGGTTAAAAAAAAAAAAAAGAAAGAAATGAAGATTTGTGTTTCTTAGGAATGCTAAGCTGTACAAAAGCTCTGGGCTTTGTTTTTGGCCTGTCATTCTAAAGGAGGTGAGGACGGATTATAATTGCACTGTGGGGCCTGAACAGAGGACCCCTGTAGGTAGAGCAGGCCTTTCAATCTTCTGATCAACGGAGCTGAAACAAAAATGCAGGAGGGCTGTGTTCCCACGTTCTTTGACAGTTTCCTGCTGCAGATAGCGTCCTTTTAAACCTCCCTTATGCTTTCATTATGCTGGTGAAATAATGAATAATTTGCCTCCTCCACTCTTTGATATGCATGGTCAGATATTATTGGGTAAGAAGCAAGAGGGACCTTCCTATAACCTTAATCCAGTTCACACTAATAAAATGATTTAGCTGAGCATTCTTGGGAAGCAATTATTTTTCTTGAAGACAATGACTATCAAAAGGTCCCTAATGGGCAGAGGCAGATCAGGTCACCTCAGCTTTCCATTTTCTTCAACACAGGCAATGTTTGGACCCTAAAGTATGAGCTCCCTTCTGCAGTTTTGTCACAAATACTCAATCATTACTGTTGCTGAGTGTAGGGTTAAAAATGAATTAGGATTAATTTTGATTTATTCAAGTGTGCAGTTATAGATTGTGAGAGGTTAACTGTACTCTGAGTTCTGTGAGGGAAAATCTTCAAAGGGAGAAAAGTGCTGGAGAAATGTGAAAAGGCACTTCTGTTTCTTAATAGTAGTGGTGAGCAAGCGTATTTCAATTCTCATTCTACTTTTTGTCATTAAATTATGCAGCTGGCATTCTTTAAGAGCTGGCATTCTTTTAAGAACACCAGGATTATTTTTTTCCTAAATTAATACAGTATTAATGAAAGACAGATTTATTAATTTTAAACACTATTCTTTTTGGCAAGATTAATGGTAGTTTAAGCAGATTAGTATTCTCTTCTTTTGTATCTTAAAAATCATCAACAGTTACAAAACGCATTGGCTGTCAAACAATAATGCTCCTATTATACAATCTGGACTGATCCAAGATTTTTTGTAAACATCAATTGCATTGTCCTCACATTCCTCTTGACACAAAGATCATATGTATATCCTTATTGCTTGTGAATTACTAAGATTGCTGTCATCATTACTAATTAATATTATTGTTCATATTATTAACAAAAACCATCAGGCTGATTGTATTTTTAAAGACAGGTAGATATATGCTGAGTTTTCTAAAGACAAGTAGAAGACTTTTTTTCACTCCTTCTATTATTGTAATGATATAATTAAAATGAGTAGAAGATAGAGGTCACGGATGTATTTGCATATCTGAAGTGTAACCTGATCCTCCAAAAACCTGACACTCTCATCATAGGGGTAATGCAACTTTATATTTTTTGATGAGAAAACAATATTTTTCTGAATAAAAAAATTCAATGAAGCATGTAGTACAATGCTGTACAAGTGTGGCCCTACAGTGTCAGTTACATGCAGAAAGATTGGTATTAACGGAAGCATTGTAGTAAAATTAAGGAAACTTCTCAAGGTTGTATAACCATAGTCCATACTATAAGAATTATTAACAAAGTTTTCCTATAGTTACGCTTGGCACTAATATTAATGACGTCATTGAGCATTTTTGGTAACAAATTTGGCACAATATGCTGGAGTTGTGCTAGTTCAACTTGTTGAATCAAAAATGGATGAATTATAAATTCAGATTCCATTTATTGAATTTCAGACATCCAGTTGAGGCTCAGAGATAAGGAACAATCACCCACCTTTCATCTGAATCAGTACCACCGTTGTTTATATAAGGATAATATTATGACTGTGCTCCAAATTTACGTGTCTGCAAATCTAATTTCAGCTGTGATGAATCTGACCTTAAAGACTGATAAGGATTGTACTGTGAGTTGAAAGCAAGTGATAGCTATGAATCATCCTAGTAAAGTTTTTTTTTTTTTTTTTCCGTAGATTATTGGAATTATATCAATTTAAAAAGTGGTAGTAAAATATCACCTGGAATATTTCATGTAGCTCTGGCTATCCAAAGTAAAAAAAAACCCAAACAGAATTAGAATAAGGGCACAGAATATATTCTTTTCTTCTAAGAGAAGACTGAAAGACAACAGCCAAGGTAATTCCAATTAATCTGTAGCTACACAAGGGAGTAAATATCAAGGAGAGGAAAAACGAAGTGTAGTCTGATGAAAACTTGTCTAAAACTGGACTATTACTGTCAATGGATAGTATCGGGATAACATTAACTTGGTATCTTCCTTCTCTCTAGGGTGTTCTTTCTCTAATTAAGTACATACCGTGAAATGGAAAGAAAGAAGTCATCCTTGAAGCTTGGAACAAGTAAGTCCATATGGTACAGTGGACTACTACGATAATTTATCAACATCTCTTAGATGTGACATGACACCCATATTAATAAACCTCATGTGACATGTCACCCACATGGGTATCTTTGCATCACACTCCCTTGTATTTTGGTATCTAGGATTAGCTTTGATGCAGCTAACTCATTTCCCTCCCTGATGCTCCTAGTGTCTCAGTTCTTTACCCTGCTTCCCTCCTTTCCTAGATTTCATCTTATGGTGAACTGTTACTGAACTAAGGTATAAAGACACCAGTTAACAAATGTAGGGCAATCATAGGCACTGTAAAATACATAGCTTGGATACTCTTCACAAACAGCTACCATGGTCCAGAGGTAAGAAAAAAACGTTACGGGTGGAAAAGAGAGAGAGACAGGAAGGACATACTAGGAGAGAGTTGATTACAGCTAATCAGGCTCTACCAGTGCAGCAGGGAATACGAAACATCAAGAAGTCGCAGGCATGGCCACTCTTTCATTACTGTTGTTACTTGAATTAACAACACTGAAGACTGTATAGGTAAATTAATTTGACTTCTGGTTTGTCATGGTTTTGACAAAGGTTTAAATAGATGTTTAAAGCCTAACATAGTAAAATTAAGTAAGCAAAACTAGAAAACACAGATCATCTTCTGTCCGTAGCAGAAGGAGAGCTGTTACATGTAATCCCAGCAGAAAAGTAGTAAATAAACACAACGTACTACTCTTTCATGCAATGGTGCAAAAACTTGACAAGTACTCCATTCAGTCAAATTCATATTAGGAGCAGGTTGCCAGGGGGTAGGGATGAAAGAGGGGAGAGGAAGAAGGAAGAAAAAGCACAAAAGGATGAGATGATTTAGACAGAATCAGGTACCTCAGATATAGCAAGATTGTTATCTACCCTCACTGAATATTTACCATGCCACTATTCACTTGGCATTGACACAAAAAAAAAAAAAAAAAAAAAAAAAGGTAAAAAAAAAAATTAAAAAAAAGCACAAAGCATTTGGAAGAAAAATATAGTATGTGCACACTAGATAATCTTATAAATATTAAGTAATACCCTTTGCTTTACCTTTGTGAGTAGGGTTACATCATTTAGGATTGCAAAGGAAAAGCATCTTTGTGTTAGGCACTGGTTGAGTACTAAGGATAAAATTCCTCTTAACTTACCCAAAGATGCCACAGAATAACTGTGTCTATTAAATCATTGTATACTTTGCATTTGTCTCTTAGTATAACTCCTATGTTTCTTTGTGTTGCTGGCAGGTTGAATGCAACATGCCAGTGGACGTATAAGACCACCCACCTGCTGGCCCCTGTCATCTCTGTGAATAACCTCATCTTTGGAGAATTCCACCTGTAAAACTCATGGTCTGGGTCAGGGACTTAAACTATCTGCCAAACAATTAGTACTGCATGAGCTTTGCAGAAATACAATATGTTAAGACAGCTGCCTCCAGAGGCCAGGCCTTACCTGGTGATAATGCAAACGTTTCATGGCATTTGTTGCCACTCCTTGGGGTGAATAAGCCCCATGAACATTGTGTAAATACACAGCTTACTCAAAGAAAATATTGGAGTCCTCATCACTGGTGTCTGCTCCAGACAGAGGCTGACTGTTGGGACAGGGAAGTTGGAAGCCTTTCAGCCAAGGAGGAAAAGAGCAAAGAAGGACCAAATTGAATTTAAAACAGACTACTGGGTAAATTTATGGAAGGAGGACACAGGTGCTTCATAACACTGACTTCAAAGGCTAAAAAAGGTATATATGAAATATACAGCTTTATGTTTTACACATCTTTTCTGATCACACATGCACGTATCCATGTACACAAACATGTAGGACCTTACAAGAGCTGTTTTGGGCCCTGAAGCAAACTAAATATTCCCCCCCTCCCACCGCCATCCCTCCTCAACACTGCTCCCTGTCTAAACCTTCTCCATGTTCTTTAAATTCACCAAAAAGCACCAGAGGAAGTGTTGCAGTTTCACCCTGGCAGGCAGCCAAACACCACACTTGTTGATGAGCCGCTTGCTCATCCTCACCTCTCTTCCCTCCTGGGGATGGGGGAGAGGATTACAGGGGTAAGGGGAAAAGAGACTCGTGGGT
>NW_010131295.1:0-706 GCF_000699245.1 Pterocles gutturalis
TTTTTGATCCCAGTCCCATGGAAATCTCCCAGTTCATTCACTGGGGAACAGTGTCACTATGATGGGGCAGGGATGGGACAGGGATTAGCCAGGGATGGGACAGGGATGGGGCAGGGATGGGGCAGGGATGCGTCAGGGATGGTTCAGGGATGGGTCAGGGATGGGGCAGGGATGGAGCAGGGATGCATCAGGGATGGGTCAGGAATGGGTCAGGGATAACATGGGGCTGCCACCACACCAGCCCCAGGCTCTGCCGCAGCTGCCCTAACCCTGCCCGCAGCCCCCGCTCTCCCATCCCGCTTGGCACAGCTCATTAACCGGGGTAATGCCACTTGTAGACGAGCTTTGGAGACCTTCGCTTTGCCATGAGCTGTTATCTGTGCCGGAGTGGTAACTACGACCCCAAATAAAAAAACCCCACCCAGCCAGCTTCTTCATTCTCAGCGGTTCTGTGGAGTTGGGGGGGGATTTAAATACTGACAACCCCCAGGCTGAGGTTTGTTCCTGCAGGACGGACTGTCAGGACCCCTGTCACCATGAAGATGGGTGTTCTGGGGAATTTAGGGCTGCGGACATCTCCTGAGCATCCCCAGGAAGGGCTGGAGGGAGGAAACCCCTGGCGCAGGATGGGGCATGGGAAGAATCAGGAGAGCAGCGGTTAAAATAACAGTCTCTGGGTTTATTACAGCAGAGGGGCAGGCAGGGG
>NW_010131296.1:0-426 GCF_000699245.1 Pterocles gutturalis
CGGCGTCGGTTGAAGGTTTGGGTGAAACCAAGACTGGAGAAAGCTCCCGGAGTTGCTCCGGGAGGAATCCAGGCTTTCCTGGGCTCAAGACTTGCAGTGAGATTTAAATTGTAGGGTTGTCATCTTTTTTTTTTTCTGAACTCATTTTTGCTCCAGGCTCGCTCTCTGGGGTTACAGAGTATTTCAAACGGGACGATTCCAGCTCCGGCTGAAAGCCTTTCGAAAGCAGACGAGACCCAGCTCGGCGATGCCTCTTGAGAAAATGTTTAGCCCTACCTAAAAAAAAAAAAAAAAAATTTAAAAAAAAAATTTTTGTTTGGAGCTCTCACATCCCAAATCTCTGATCCTGAGACGCGCAGAAAGGGTGACTCCGTCCCGTGGGTGGGGAAACGGAGGCACAGGATGAGCTGAGCCACGAACGCAGCC
>NW_010131296.1:439-911 GCF_000699245.1 Pterocles gutturalis
ACGCAGCCTGTCCTGCCCGCCTGCTGGCTGGGGGCATCTTCTGCCAAGATTTGGCACCGTGAAAACTTCAAATCTTTATTTTCCCAGTGCTTTTAGGTATTTGGTCTTTCTCCTAGCAGCCAGACTTCCACCAGTGGCTATCATAACCCAGGGAAAAATTATTAAAATCTCCATTTTAATATTAATTTTGGCGATCTGCGTTAGGAGCACTATTTCCTTCCTCCTTGGTTTACGTCCCTCTTGAGGATTTTTTTTTTTTTTTTTAAATAATGTTCGTTTGACTCACGTTTGGGATTTTTCTCACTTACGGGAGCTGGCGTGAGCGGTGCCGCTTCCTGTCTGTGCAGAAGGGAAATTCTGCGCCAGCGTACGGGCGGCGTCACCTCGTTCCCCGGGGTTTCGCGGCACCGAGCCGGGGGAATGCTGGCCCCTCCGAGGCTTGCTCAGAACAAAGGCAAAGGAGCCAGAGGGG
>NW_010131296.1:968-1633 GCF_000699245.1 Pterocles gutturalis
TACTGGGAGCATGTCCTGCGGTGTGGTTGTGGGAGGGGGGATCAGTCCTGGTTTTGCTGGGGAGATGAGCAGATGCGAGCGCGTCCCAAAAACCAGCTGGAACCTGGGTGTTGGTGGCGTTGGTGCCCAGAGCCCAAGGGAACGCGGGAGGTTTCTCTTGCTGAAAGGAGTCGAAACCAAGGGAAAAGAATTTATTTCCATCTAATTTGCTTTTTGTAAAACTGCGATGGGTTTCCAAACTGAACCCCTGGTTTTCTCTGCCCGCCCAGACATGGAGACCGTGGCCGCCAGCACCTCGCTCCCCGGCCCCGCCGGCGACTTCGACAGGAACGTGCCCCGGATCTGCGGCGTCTGCGGGGACAGAGCCACCGGCTTCCACTTCAACGCCATGACCTGCGAAGGCTGCAAGGGCTTCTTCAGGTGGGTATCCTCCGGAGCGAGGAGTCTGGCGGGCGATCGGACCCTCGGGGTGCACCCCCAGCCCCCGGCCAGGGGGGAACGGGGAGAGCAGCCCTGGGCATCGCCTCCGGAGACGCGGGGTCCAACCCAACCGCCACCAAACACCCAAAACCTGCGACTCTCCAATGTCCCTGCCTTGCTTGGACCCGCTGGGACCTCTCCAGACCCCATCTGACGGGGGGGAAAAAGCCCGAAAACAGCCGCAG
>NW_010131296.1:1682-2118 GCF_000699245.1 Pterocles gutturalis
AGTGGAAACTTGCTTTTGGAAAGGGCGTCGTGCCCACCCAGCAGAACCCCCCTGCGCCTCCCTGCGAGGGCGCAGAGCTTCGGAGCAGCCTTGCTTTAAAAGAAAAAGATGTTTGTGGCCATCAGAGCGGTTGAGTTTTCAAAGACGGCGAGTTTCAGGTGTGTTTTCCCCGGTGGCACCCGCGGCGGGCTGGAGGCTCCTGCCCCCTGCGGCACGTGGAGCTCCGCAAGGCTCTCAGACAGACGGAAAAAATCTGAGCAAGGGGACACAAACCTTATCCCCGCCGCAGGGTGCCACCCCCGAAAAGGGAGATGGGTTGTGATCTCGCCACGGTCGGGATTTGCTGCGGTGCGGGCACGGGATGCAGGAGACGGGGAGAGCATCGAATCCCAGAGGGGTTTGGGGGCGAAGGGACCCCAAAGCCCACCCAGTGCCA
>NW_010131297.1:0-568 GCF_000699245.1 Pterocles gutturalis
GCACGGCTCCATCACCGTGGATGCCAGAGAGAGGTAAATCCGTCCCCTCCTTCGTGCCGCTCGCAGTGCTGGCCGCCCAGTTACAGCCGCTCGCAGTTCCAGTTGTGCCTGGAATCCCCGGCTGCGCAGAGATGGGCACGGCCCGGAGCAGGGCACCCACACCTCATGGGCACCACTCGTGCACGTGTTTAGATGTAGATATGGCTACAGAAGATGCCCACGCTAACAAACCAAGCTTTTTTTCCTTGTAATCCCCACGCTGCTGTGCATACAGCCATGCACCATGCCGCAGCTGCCACCGCCGGCGCTGCTCAGGCTGCTCAGAGTCAGTTGGGTTCCGGCACCTCCTGGGTGGCTGGTGGGACAAATCCACATCGCTCACCAAACACCAGTCTTCTCCAGCGTCAGGCTTTGCCAGAAAGAGACCTGCCCCCTGCATGGTGCAGCGACACACGGGACCCGGCGTGCGCTCCCATCCGCGTGCCAAAGGCCGTGCGGTGCTGTCGGGGTGCTGCAGATCCCAGGTCTCAGCGGAGCCCAGGACGGGCAGGACACAGATGTACTCCCA
>NW_010131298.1:0-23607 GCF_000699245.1 Pterocles gutturalis
TGTGATTCTGTGATTCTGTGTGATTCTGTCGCATATTCGTTCATGATCATGCTGGTCAGTGACTGCTGCTTTGTCGGGCACAGGGGTAACCTGCTGTTCCTCATTTTTCCCCTAGAATGGGCTGCTGGTCTTCTCCAGGCTGAATGCAATGACACGGTGACATCTGTGCAGATTTTTATGTATATACATGTATATATATTTAAAAATATATAGAAATAGATATATACATATATGTGTCTCTGAATCAGAGTTGCAGGTATCAGGTTGTTGTACTTTGTATTTACTCTGGGCCTGATGGAAGAAAGTATTAAAATGATGGATAAGTTTTCTGTGTTAATGGTTTTTAAAGAAAAGTTAGATGTTCTGGGTCACTGTGCGGGAAGTTTATTTACTTCAGTAATTTAAAATCTAATGACTTTCATGGTTAATCCTGTTTCCTTTGCTGCTGTTTTATCTCTTTTGATAATGATGTAAGCTTGAATGTAAGTGTGAAGGGCATAAGTTTATACCTGGAAAATCACCAAGGTCCTCTGATCATGCAGATCTGTCTCACAAAGACCTGAAACTTTGCGAGGGACTATGTTCTACATTTATTCCAGTGAGAAGATGCATTTCTTTCATGATGCTCTCATTGAAAATGAAAATTCCCTGCTTCCTAGTCCTAGAAATACATCATTTCCTGTATATTTCTTTCCCTTACTTATTTCGATCCCTTCTTCTAATCTAGCTCATCATTATATGTATTGGCACTGGTGACAATTCAAGAAAGTGAATTTAGCACTGAAGGCCCGAGCCCTTCGCTGTTGACATCAGAGGCAAAATTCAATTATTTCATTGGTACATAGAATCTGCTAAAAATAACTAAAGTCAAAATACAGAGAATGGGAATGGTCAAACTTTTGGAAGAAATGGTTCAAGATACCTGAACACAAACTTAAAAGAAAGGCCCACGAGGAAGAGGGAAAACAAGTTCTTCAGTGTAGGTATATACTGATTTTTCAGGAAGTGTTCTCAGTGAAACACTGGTGGGATGAAAGGTTTCTCCATATTTCACTATTCTCTTTGGCTCATGAATGTCAAGGGCAGTTTGTATTTCTTTCTGGGAGTGAGATGTCCTCAGAAGTAGCTCAGCCGTATGACACAGCCATGACTCATTTCTTGACTCAACTGAGTTCAGAAAGAATAATGGAGGAGGATAGATAAAGCTAGGACACAAAATAGATCACCATTTCAGTTGGTTTGTTTGCTTTCTAAATAAAGTCGGCAAAATTCTGAATCTCAGAGAAAAAGTAGATTATGGTAGCAACTTGCGTAAATACTGCAAAATCAAAATTTCTCTGTAAAGCTGTAAATTAAAGAAAAAAAAGAATCATTTTTCACCCACTTAATAGCTTGCATGTAAATGAATAGAATTCAATTTTTGTATTGTATTGCTTCTCTATTGAATTAAGTCTTTGTCCCATTTAAAAGTCCCATCTTGTTCTGTCAATCTCTGAAGCAGCTATTCAGCAGCCAACCAACACAACAGAATTTCTCTATGCTGAATGTTCTTTTTCATTTTTACATTGTATCCCAGCCTCTTATTGTAATGGTGCTGCTAGCAGAACTGTAGACAACTGTGTGTCAACTTTTCTATGCCAAACTCTGTTTTATTAGTAGATGTTTGTAACAAGACCATTCTAATTCGTATAATCAAGTTGAAGCTAAATACAATTATTCTCCCTCCTGACACTGATTTCCTCTTAAAAATATGCTTTATTTTCTCAATCACTTTTAAAAGATGGTCAATCAGATGCTAAAAAAGAGCTGAGGCTGCAAAAGCTCCACGTTGCTGGCTACTCCTCCTCAAGTAGAAGGGGAAAAGAAAGAGCAAAAGAGATCATGTAGATATTTAACTTGAGTATTTTGATACAAAAAACCGCTGGAGATCAGAGAACTTCTTGTCATGGCTGAAGGAATTTTTTGTCTTCAGAATGTTTATTTTAACCTTGGTCTACAAAGTAGGAGAGAATCCGTAGCTGCAGATGTATTTTATCTTCCACTTAAATAATTTTGTATTTTACATTATACACCATTTTGTGTTTTGAGTTTTGTTCTTTTTTTTTTCCTTTTTCCTCCTCATAAGTGCAGATAACATAAATGCCAGTTGCACCTCTATACCATGTCTATTTTTAGTAAAAGTGTTTGCTACTGACCATGGCTATGAGTGTGAAGGGAAAAGATAAGCTTCTAGAAACTATGGCTTCATTTGCATACTATTTTTAGTAAAGACCAATTCTTTCATCTTTGTAATGACTTCACTTCTTGTACAAGGTGAACTAAAAATAGAATTTGTTTCTCCCTTGGCAGTATACAGCAATGAACTGTACTGCAGCTGACCAGCTTTCAGATCTGACGAGTTTTGAAGTCCAGAGTTCTTGACATTTGCAGACCTCACAGGCTCTCTTAAAATAATTCTGAATGTTCAACCAATGACCAAAAGATTGCTCAAATTCCACCTACCATGATAGATTTTCATAGAACCAGGCCTTTCTTTCAATGCTGAAATTAATAGTCTAAGGTAAATCATTAGTATGGCTTTAGCTTACAGTGATGCCTATGGATGTGAGCTTAACACCTTGGTCCTACAAAAGAGCTCTCTCCTGTTCTCTTTTCCACCTCCTTTTCCTGCTCCTGTGCCCACCTGCATCTGTTCTGCCATCTTCCTCGCACTACTTCAGATGGGTTTTGGCCTTTCCTGTGGGCTGATTTATCCACCAGATAAACAGGCAGATAGCTACATTTCTGCTGACTTTGCTTTTCTCTTGAGCCAGTGAGCTGAGTCAGTTCAGACAAGCTCTGATGGTAAATGGTGGGCATGCACACCCAGGAGTGCTGAGACAGAAGAAGGGGGGTGTGTGTGTGTGTTTTGGGAGGAGGGAGATCTCCCCTTTCTGCTGGTAATGAATTATGAGATTGTCTCACCCTATTTCAATGAGCTACACCCTGTGCAATCTGCAATATAGCAAAAGTGTAACTACTGCCATTTCCCCTGCATAGTGGGCCAGAATTGAGGTCTGGTGATCTTTCTGTAACAAGCATTTGAAATATTTTCTTGCTCAACATCATTGTTCAAGTTCATAGCCTGCTTGTGAAAGTGGCTCGTTGGAACTGCCTCTCAGGGGAGCACTGGGGCAGTCGGATTATCACCACACCCTGCAACCTGGATGGTACAGCTGGTGCCGCTCCTGGACCCGCATGCCTTTGCATCACATGCTATGATCACTTGTAGGCAGCTTGTTATAAAAAAATCAAATGGCTGCTCAAATCCTTGAGCTGGAGGAGCACGTTAGACCTACCACACTAAAGCTTCACCTTTTTTTTTTTTTTTAGTGGGCAGAAGAGGAGGGGGTTTACGCATGAAATTTCACACCTGGATAAACGCACACCAGGTGAAATATGCATTTATTCACATTTTTTATCTGAATTTTGCTCTAAAAATCCCCAAATGAATATGAATATTGGCCTCCGTTCGCAGGCTTGCTCTTTATGCTTTCCTATGGTAGTAAATTTGACTTCTACTAACGGCAGGTGAAACTGCTCTTCAGGGAATAAGAGACTGCTTAAAATCTTTAACTCTTTTCTTGATGGATTGGTGCAGCCATTTGTGGATGCATATGTTTGAAGTTTCATTTACATTTTTAATTAATAACTCCATGTGATTTTTTACTATATGCCGTTGGTTTACCACAAACGACTAAAGCTCTCACTTCGGTAGGCTGATGAGGATGAACACTCCCAGTCTTATCCCACTCCCCTGATGATGCCAATGACCCTTTTCTGCAACTGTTGTTATATGACTTCATTTTCTTGGCAATGGATGCCTAGAAATGTACCTAACTTTCTGGACGACAATTTCCCAGAATTACAGTTTGAATTAAATTAGGAAACAACTTTGAAGCATGAAAGCTTTCCTATTTCTATTTCTTTGGTTATATCATAGGAACCCCTTTTTAGACATTAGTTCTGAAATACATCTTGGTGTTAGCTCATGAAGATATACATTCAGCAATATGGATAAAACCTTTTCTTCCCTTTTTTGTTCCTTTTATTTGCAAGGAACAAACCCAGAGTTTACGTACATGTTCATGCAGTAGAACATTTCTCTGTAGCAGTTTGTGATTTCTGCTGGTTTATTCCACCTGGAGCCCGCTGTTCTGTCTCTGAGTTCTTATTGCTCAGTGAAGGTATCATGTTCTGTCCCTTCCTAAGAAGACTGATTAAAAGTGCAGACTGAAGTACACTTAGTGTGACTGAAGGTCCTGGATGCTCTTTATGTGCTTGACAGTGCAAAATGTTACCAAAATACCAAATGGAATCGGTAGCATATTTAATGTCCTACCTTTTACACTGAAGTGTTTGTTTATTTTGTGTTTATCAATATTTCCAGTTGTGTCACACAATCTTTTTTAATGCTTAATGTCTCAGGAAATATTATTTTCTTTCAAGGAGTTATGGTCGTCTCTTTTAAATTAACATTCAGTGCTATATTTTATTAAATGTTCATTGCCACTGGGCAATTCCAATCAATCAAGCACCATCTCTCTATTCTTTTCCACTTTCTACCAGTGGAAAAGTTTAACTACTCATTATTGTGGGTTGAAAAATTGAGAATATGAACTCCACAGAAACAGCTAATTGATTGACATGGTGGAATGCTTCGTAATAAAAGACATTCTCCTAGGAAAAAAAAATTGTTAATGTTAAAATCACAAAATACATACATTTTCAAAAAAAAAAAAAGAGAGAAGTAAAGGAATTAAGTTAATTATCACACAATTACAGTAATGGAAAGAAAAAAAATAATCAGACATGAACAGCTTGTATAACCATTAACCAGGCTATGGTAAACCATTACTTAACTCTGACTTAAGAGATCCATCATGGGATTCATGGCAGCCAGTTAACTAATGCTTAAACAATTCCACAGTAATTTAAAGCCATGGTAAATGGCATCACTCAACCAAGCAGTCACTCTCAGTTTCAACAGTTATTTTTAACTGGTATGAAGTTATGCTAACTCCCTCCTCCCTTTCCCTAAAAAAAAAAAAGTCTTTACTAGCTGCATGACACGGTATGAAGTCTTTTACTGAAGTCCAGGAAGATGACATTCATTGTTTGTTTTTTTCCTGGAAAAAAAAAATTCTCCGCTGAAGAGTAGTGTCAAATGAATCTGACACAACCTCCCTTGGCTGAAGCTGCGTTTAATCTCTTCACAAAGATATGAATCTTTTTATTTGTTTTCTCATCTTTAATTATTTTTTACCTTAAAAGTCACTCAAGAAATTGTATATTAAGATCAATCTAACAGCTGGTAGCTATCCAACTCATTTTTTTCTGCATTCTCACTGAGTAATAATCAGTAAAACTAGAGGAGGGAGGTGAGTTGCATAAGGTATGTAAAAAGTTGACAAAAGTGAACATGACCGTGGGAAGTGTTGAAGAAGTAGTGGCAGTCAGGAGTGAGGCTACTGCTGGAGTGTTACAATGGCTGATAAAAGGCTCTGTATTTGTTCAGTGTTTTACTTCTAACCCGAGGATCAAAAGTGGAAGTGAACTGATAAATTATGCTAGTGACACAAAGCTGGGTGGCAGTGCCTTTGCAGAGGAGGATCAAAATATCATGCAGGAACAGCTGGATCACTGAGGACAGAAGTAAAAAGAAACGGATGAAATTTAATAGTACAAAGTTCAAGGTCATACAGTCTCAGCCCAACAAGAATTTCTGACAAGAGCTGGTAGCCTATATTTTGAAAACAGCTGAAGAGACATGAAAGGCATGAAGCTACTGTCTGTTTTTTGGTGAGCAGGAAAATGAAATTCCTTTCTGTGCCTTTCTTCCCACATCTCACAAGGCACGCATTTCTGTCCCTGTGCCACAGATTACGACCTTCTCACTGGTGCCAATGCAACAGGATCACTCTGTAAAGAAGATGATGGGAAGAAAAGAAGTTGGAAGCTGTTTCAGATGAAGTAATTGCAAAATGTTTGGTGCATATATGGAGACGTCATGGAGAGGGCTGTGCACAGCCCTGGTCAGACATGCACAAGAAACGTTAATGCAAAGTGGAAGAGGCGCATGGGAAGACTGTGAAGCATATTTTGGGGCACAGAGCTCTTGTCTTACTAGAAGACACAAAAACTTCCTGGCTAGTTTTGCTTAGCAAAACAGAGTCCCAGAAAGCCTCAATTGCCACAAATGTATGGGGGCAGAGGAGAAAGGATAAATAAAATGGAGAGAAAAACTGTTTCGTCTGTTGGAAAATGTTACTATGACAACAAATAGATCCAATGTAGAATTTATTTAACACAGGTATGTTTTGCCCTGTGAATCAGAATCAAGTTCCTGACCAGTAAATGGAGGAGCTCTGGTCCAGAACCATCTGCCTGGTGGAACAAAAATCTATTGTTGTCGGACTGGAGATTGATTTGTTATGAAAAAAGTGTTTGATGTGGAGCCCGTGATAGCAGGGGCATGAACTGTGTCTCAGGAGGCTTCCAGTCCTATATTCCTGAGCAGTATAAAGCATTTGATGTGGGCAATATGCAGAGGGCTGATCTGTAATGAGTACCTGACAAGAGCTTTTGTGCTTTAAAAATGTAAAAGTTCAGGACTGGTTTTTGCTTTCAGATACATGTATTTTTCTGCAAACATTGTTTTATGAGTCCCAGGGAACAAGAAGTGATTTTGTGAGAACCAGCTGAAATGTTTAATATATTGCTCATTATAGGTGACATCAGTAAATAATGACACGATAATTTTCTGTATTATATTTTTTTTTCCCTAGAACATCAGGTATTTAGAGAATTTGAAAAAGCAGTCAATTTAAACAAACTCTCTTCAACAACTGGCAAGGCAGCACAAAAGATCTTACAAGGAGAAAATGAGACCTCTCACGACGATTCTGACACCCTGCTCCCTATCTCCATGCCCCAGCTAGTGACCAACATCTGCGCTAATGAGGGGGAGATGGCAGCGCGCCTCTCTTGTAGCATCTCTTTCTTCTTGTAGCATCGCTGATGACTTCCCCAGAGCGCATGTCTGAATAAGCAAGCTACTAGCGCGGAAGAGCCCACCTCATATAGCAACTCTGGGGATTTCATCGTTCCTTCCCTCAAACACCAGTGCTCCTGCTAATGAGGAAGAAAGTGGTAGACTTGGCCATGGTACAGCGTGAAAAAGGGGAGGGCTGGGAAGAGAGAGAGATGGAGGGGAAGATGACAGTCTGGTGTAATTCCAGGAGGTATGGTGTGTTAAGGGTCAGCATGTGTAATTGTCTTGCTACATTTCAAGATTAAAGCATTTGAAAATTAGTTTAAGATCAATTATTGAACAGAAAGGGCTGCAAGGGAAGGAGCATCATTCTTCATTACATAGGCTTGAGGTGAGATCCAAATCAGACCTGCCACATATATTCTCCCAGCTGCACACGCTCGTAGCCAGAAGAATGACAGCTTGATACCTACCTACATGTCAGTCACTCTCTTTACCCCAGATAAACTTCTGCTTCTATGGTATCCTTTGCTTCAATGCAATGCTGACAAGGATTTATTGAATTAACCTAAATGGCTTTAAGCCCCAATTCATGCTGGTGCAGCATGTCTCTGTCAGGGGTTTGCACTGGTATAACTAATTGATTTACTTACAGATGGGAAAATTTTCTTAACAAGAGAAGGCCTAAACTGCTGGCCAGGCTGCCTTTGTTGTTCGCAAGTAATCTCCCTCAGCCTGTTGTTAGCATAAATCTGTTCTAATTTGGATTCCCATAAAGCTAATTTGCACAGGAGTCACAGAATAGCATGGTTTACATTTCTAGCTCCTTTTCAAATCAGGACTGCAGGATTTTTAAAAAAAGACTTTTCATGAGTCGTCTGCATTTCTGTGAATATTGCATTGCCTCCATCTCAGTCCTCGTGTATAGCGTGGAAGAGTAATTCATTTGACAAACGTGCTTTTTCTAATTGAGCGCAGAGGGCATATCGTGCCATTCTGCTCCTGGGGTGGCTGGGCTGGATGCACAGCACCCTTTGAATCACATTTCTGATACAAAGTGTTATATTAACAAATCTGACAGCTGCTCGCTTTGGCTATTCTGTAATACTCGATATGAATTTTCTCTTGATCTCAGTGCTAAACTTATGTGCTACCATGTCCCTGTAAACTCAGCTGAAAACCTGTGCACGTGTGAAACCAACATGATGGAATCCAAGTTGAAGTTCACAGAAAATGTACGTGTTCTCACCTGAATGAAATGAGATTGAAAATTAAAACAACCCTTTAGCAGTCTAATCCTACAAAGAAATGGTCATAAAGTTGGGCATTACAGAAGGTGATAAAGAGAGATTTGTAGGTGAGTACATAATAGTAATTTTTTTTTTTGCTTAAATCATTAATCTATATGTCTAAAATAGTTTTAAACTGTTCATAGAATTGAAAAATAAAGGGTTTCCAAAAGAAAATAAAAATGGGTAGGAGATTTTTTACTATACTAATTAGTCTTGTTGCTGCCTTTTTGCTCAAACTAATTCTAAGAAAACAGTGTTTCCATATCAGGAACAAATAAATCCATTCTCTAAAGTATATCATTATGGCCATATACTTTTTTTCTTATTTATTGTAAAGTGATAGACATGGATAAGTTATGCAATTTTCAAGAAGATGTTGCTGCAGCCCAGAAATGCCAACTTTTATCATACAATTTTGTAGATTACAAAGACTTTGTAAAATTAGCTAAAGGAATGGTTGATAGTCGGAGAAGGAATTGGGATGTATCTTGGCTCTCTTACCAGATTGCGACTAAAAGCCCACATGTACCCTTTTCAGACATAATTTTCACACTATTGTTCAATTCTTATAGTGCTTTTCCAAAATAAATATCAAAATGTTTTCTAAGTAGACTATGCAAAAACCTAAAAATTTATTCATTTGCCAATGCAAACCTTTACATATACAGCTCAGAATTAAATTCTCTCTGCAAAGTCAGTCAAAAATGTCAGAAACTACTCACATATAAGATCTGGATATAAATATAGATTTTATTTTTCATTGCAGGAAATGTCCTACCATTTCTAACAATGCTGATTATTTTTCAATGCTTGTGTGGTTTGTACCACAGTTTTTTTCACTGTATTAGGAGGGCCTCTGGCTACTTGACAAAGTGCAAGGCTTAGTTGTGCAACAGCCAGAAGTCAGGCACGGGCTAAAGGAACAGAATTCATGGTAACAGGCATCGATGTTCCTCATACACTAAACGATGCAGTTAGGCTCAAAGTACGGGATTTATAACAACCACCATGGTATAGGGGGAAGATTTAAGCCAGGCAACAGCATAAGACATTTCTCCATCCATCTTTTAGGATACGAGGCCTTTTGCCGTTTTTTTGTGTCTCAGATATTTTAGTTTTCTCTGACTTTCTTCATTTTTCCTCATTTCCACGCTCTTTGTTTTCCTTAACTCCTCTGTTTTATACAGTCAGTGCCAAAGAACACCATGTGGAGACTTCATTCCTAAACATCTCCCAGTCTTTCTCTAAGCACCCCATGTTATATTATACAGCAGTGAAGTCTCACATGAGTGAAAAGTCAACAATCTCATGGACTTCATGAGAAGTGTGGCTTTCTGGATGCCCACACTTTTCTCTCACCCATCTTTTCTGCTTTTTCTGCCAGAGAAAATCCTGTCATTTCCTTCCCCAAAGGAGCACTAAGGTTCATATGTATGCAGCAGAAAGCACCTCAGGAGTGAGTTTGTGCTGGAGTGCTTGCTGCTCCTTGATGACCTACAGCCCCTCTGTCTTTGAAATAAATTCTAGCCTCTGAGGATGTGCACAATGAAGAAAATGGGGCTTAATGGGGAGAAGGCTGAAGGAAGCAGGAGCTAGAAGAAATCTTCCCTTTCTCTGGTGGAAAACCCAAGGATGAGTTTCACACTCCTTGGGCCAGGGAAGCAGGGAGGAGGTTCACTGATTTGTCAAGTCATTGAGGACATCTGTGCCAGGATCTTAGTTCAGGTTTTCCAAAGCCCACTGTGGTGTCTGCTCTCACATCTTTTTGGTGCAAAAGAGATCCTCACTCCTAAAATATAGGCTATAGATCTGTACATCTCTGGGCACCCATAGGATTGATAAATAAATGGGGAATAGAGTCATCACAATAACAACAACACTTGATGATTATAGGGGTCAGACCTATCCTATGGATTTGGGTTTACCACGGAGGCTATTGGTAGCTACCATTCTGGCATGTGGGTCCCACCTCTAAACTGCACTGGATCTAGTCACTCTATCAATACATGCAATGTATTTTAATACACATTATACCTTCTAAAATAACATATTGGTATGAAATACAGTATATATTGCATATGTTCCATAAAACATAATGTGACATATTCTTTTTAAATAAACAAAGTAAAATGACACTAAAAGAAAAAATAAAGGATTTATCCTTGTGTAAACCTCACATAGTGGCTGTGTCCTTGAGGAGCCAATACTGATTATATTGAAAAAAATTAATCCATAAATAAAAGAATCCAGATGCATAAAGCACAGAGGATAGAGAGTGGCTCGCTGGAGTCTAAACTCACCTGCCCCTTTTTTACTTCTGATCTCAGTTAACATGAGTAAATTAAGTTGCTGCTTTTTCATCATCTGTTTTCAGGTCAATGGCAAGGACTATTAATAATCTCTCAGAACATGTTTTATAGTAGCAATATATGACCAATATGGAAATGAAAAAGGACCCTCTTGGCACCTCAGGCATGCATGGAGGGAGAGCACAAGAGTTTGTAGAATGATCTAAGCAGACCAGCTGCAGAGTAAGTGGTTGGCTGAACAGCTGATGTGGAAGAAGCTGTCACAGGAGCAAGTATGAGTCCTGGATGCCTGTGGAATGAGATGAGGAAGTAATTTTCTTCATATACTTACTCTCATCCTATGAAGATTTGTTTATGTATTAATTTCATGTCAATGAGTAGCCCTACGGACTTCATAAGGACTACTTATGTGCTTAAGATTAATCACATGCTCATGTTTTCCCCCGCTGAAAAATTTTCAGGAAAATTGTTCTTAGAACATTTTTCACCTTACATTAATGTACTGCCTCAGATCTGAGACCTACAGTATTGCTCACCGGTGTAAACACTGGTCACTCACAAATCACACCACAGATCACCCAGCATTGGACCTGTTTCATGGGAACTGGGCCAACACCTGGGCCAGCAGCCCTTGGCTGAAGATGGAGCAGGACACACTAGAGACAGGGAACGGCAGAGGGCGAAGGTGAAAATAGCAGAAAATTGAAAAAAGAGCAAAGAAAAGTTGCTTAAAAGAGCTCCTAGGGGCCAAGGAACTTTAAAAGAGTGGAGAAACATAGCAAGGCAGAGGTGTATGTTATATTTTACATCAGCCTTTTCAATAGGCAAAATTTAGCACTGGTTTAATATTGGAGCCATGCTATATTTGTTTCTACTGCATTAAAGCACCAAACATCTAATGTGCAATGCAGTAACACAGAACCCTTTGTTACAGAAAAAAAATACTCTCTTGCTTGAATAAGTAAAGTTTTGTTTATTTTCGATAATATAAATATCTATAGATGTAAGCAGTCTAATTTCTAAGTGCCTTAGGTTCTGAACAGAACCTAACCCCCCCTCATAAGGATCTAAATTCCTTGTTGGTCTCAAACATGTCAAGCTGCAGAGGGCGTGAGGTGGCACCTGGGAATGTGACCCCTTCCCTCGTCTGGTACCCACTGCTTCACTCCAAGCAATGGGCAAGTGTCTTCTTCCACTGGCGATCATAAACTTGGAAGTCTTCCGTAACAATTTCTTCAAAGAATTGATGCCAGCTCTCTCTTCTCTTTTAACACTCAGACAAGGAGAGGTGGTTTCCTCAATTCTTATTAGAGATCAGAGCACTCGCCAAGGAAGTGAGACACCCCAGTCTCAATACTTTCCACAGTATGAAATGGTTCTAACACGACTCTCTAATTAGTGGGCAATGTGCAAAGAATCCTCTTGAAAGTCTTTGAGAACTTCAGGGCTCAGCTGAAAGAGCTGTAGCCACTTACTGGAGGTGGCGTGGACTGTCCACATTGTGCACAGGAACCTGGCTGAATGCTCTAACCCACAGACTGTTTTGCAAATAGGACCTTCTAAGGAGAGGTGGGGTGTAGCCCGTGCTTTGGCTTGTGGTGGAACATTAGGTGGGAGATAAGCATTCACTGCTCCAGGATGGGCACTTAACAAGCGTATCCGGGAAAATTAATGCCTAGAGAACCTGCAGATGAAGTTGGGATATGCCTGATAATTCTGGATCTTTCAATAGACCTTTGGTGGGTTTAGAGCCCCTAACTTAGAGGTAAGATGTTGCTGGACTGGATCTTTCCAACATAAAGCTCAGATGGTCAGAAAAACTGACAAAATGCATTTAAATTAAAAACTTAGATGAAAATGTTTTTAATTCATTCCCCCCTCTTATCTTTCTTTCCTTTTTTATGTCCTCTTATGAATTTGAACTCTTTCTCAGAATTTGTCTCTGGAGGGCTCCTCTACCTCACTCCTTAGGTTCCTCAGATTTAGAGAGAAATATAAAGACTATTTTTACTTCTACACTGGGATTAATAGAATCCAGCCTGTCTAGCTGCAGGGTAAATCAGCACAATTCCCTTCTATGCCAAATGCCAGTGGTTTGTCATAGATGTCTTTAAGCCTCATCATTAAATGTGGCTTGCAATACATGCTGTGTACTAGTAGTGGTTAGCTAAGGGGAGAAAGATACAAATGATGACCAAAAGGCCAAGTAAGACCCACTTTCAAACATCCTGTGCCCACATTGCCAAACTGAGAGCAGATCTGCTTTGCTGATCATAAATGTTATATTATTTGGATGGACTCTGGACTCTTTAAACTCTGCCATTTTTGACATTTAAGAATAAAAGAATAAACAAAAACACATCTGGTCTGCAAATGTGCATGCCATGTTTGAGCTTGACGCAGTTTTGAATTAGTTGTTAAACATTGCAAATCAGGGTTCATAAGGGAAATGCCTACTCAGCTGATTGCAGTGCAACTGGTGCAGCTATAATAGACACCAGACACTCCTGGAATAGCAGATAACTGTATATGGCTACACAGGCATAGATGGAAAGAAAAGCCAGATGGTGTACTTAACTGCACTTAAAATCTGATTGTGTGTGCCAATAATGAATGCCCAAATCGGATTCCGCCATAAAAACCAACTATATGTGCATACTAGTAGAACAAATGCAGCCATATAGAAAAAAAAATGTGGATTCCGTCACTGTAATGATGGTTATTATGATGATCAGTTATTTTGTATTTGCTGTAGGTTTTTAAATTCTTAAACATTAAATTTGTCACAACACAGTAACAAAAATAAGTAAATCATGGGGGTAATTCTGACAAATCAAAAACTATTATTTATAGACAGTTTTCTTAAAAATACAAATGGTGTTTGTTGCTTAGATTGCTTGCAAAAGTTGCTGGATGCTACAGTCTTAAAATACCTGCCTTCCTTGGACATCAGAATGAAGTCTTGGCGGGGTCAGATGAGTCCTTCATCATTTCAAGGTAGATTAAGTTGTTTATTATGGGTGAAAGTTAGGCCTGGTGGTAATCGATGGAAGCTTCACTATCAACCACAGCATCATACCTATAAATAGGCATTTCACGTAAAACTTTAAAATAATGAATTTTTATTTTCTGTATGGAAATTAAGGTTCCCACAGTTATTCAGTCTCAGAAAAATAATTTGCTTGGATCAATTAAATAGGAACAATTAAAGAATATACTTCCCTGTAATTCCTCCATACGCTTGATCCCTCTGTTACAGAGATTCTGAAGCCCTTACATTGTGTGTTTTCACTGTTAGCAGCCCCACTGATTCCAGCAGGAAAGCTTTTGGGGTAGGATGCCAATCAGTTTGAGTAAACTTAGCAAAAACTGGCCATAAATAAGCACCAAACTCATATTAGTCAGATTTGTGTCAATATCTTACCTGTATATGTTCAGATGGCAGAGTGTGCAATGATACTAGCTCAGATACGTTGGCTAAGGCCAATTTAGTGTTTCCTCTCTTGGTGTTTTCTCTCTGCATGGAGTGCCGTGTAGGCATATCATCCTAATGCTTCCACTTCTGGAACTAGCAGAGTTTCCTCTAGCTGGAGTAATCGCAGCTTAGGTTGCAATGATACTCATAGAGTTTAGCCTCTCAAATCTCTAAAGTACTTTTGAAAACTGTATGCAATATTTATTACCCCTTCAAATTGCAATTCAGTGGAGTAGCAGAAGAGAATCAGACTGCCTTTCGTTGCTGTTTCCTGACCTTTTATCTAATGTAAAATCCTATTTTTAATTGCTAGTATCTTTGCCAAACCTTAAGAATTGCCTTGTATGGCCTTAAATGAGCCCCAACGGGTGTGAGCATTATGACATTGTCTAATTACATGGTCATATGTGAATTTTGTTCTAAACTATTTGTGACTCAGTCTGTGCACAGGACAGAAGGAGCTTAGCTTAAAAGCAGATATTCAATTTTAGTTCTCTCCCATTGCTCAATATGTCCCCCATGCCTTATTTACTGCACAGTATCCAAACCCTGCTATGAAGATAATTACTATGTCCCTTTCATGTTTTTCTACGGTGCTTGTTGCTATAGTACCTGAACATTTTACAAACTTTAATGAATTTATATGTGCAAAACCCCTCTGAGGTGAGGAGTAGTATTATTCCATTTTGCAGATGCTGAACGGAGACACAGGAAGTTGAAAATAAAAACTCCCAGCCCTCTAATATGTCAGATTTGAGGTGATGAGGTCTGAATTTCTGGTGTGCTACTTTATATATTCAAAATAGCACTGTAATACTTGTATAAAAGAGGTATCAAATGAGTAACTCAGAAAATCAGGAGTGAACAAATAGTGCAAACAGAAGACTTAAATAAACCACTTTCCCAGTACATATGGCAGTGACATAAATACAGCTTTCCAGACCATTGTTCCATTGTCTTAACTTGGGACCATCTTTCTCTTCCTGAAATCCTTGCCCAAGCAACCACTTTTGGTAGAAAAGAGGCATAGATCCTATAGGCAAAATACTTCCCAATACAGCAAGGCAGGTCTAAATCCTTCTCCCTGCAGAGCAGAAGGAAACACTGCCAGCTCTGCAGGTCAGCTGGTGACGGGGTTATTTAAGGAGAGCTTAGCAAGGGCAGTGCTGTGGCAGAGATGCTAAATAAGTGTTCTGCTCTGATGCTCACTGTAGGAAGACTGGGGGGAGCCCCAAACTGTTTGAGAGGACTCAGCAAGAGATCATCCGAAAGAGAAGAAGCCGTGGAAGAAGTAATCGAGTAAAGGGATAGAATAAATGCTAAGAAATCACTGAGACTGTATGATATTCACTCAAGAGTCTTAAGAGAATTAAAGGATGAAATAGGTGAATTATTGATGGTGGCATGCAACCTTTCTCTTAAGGTTTCACTCATTCCAGAGGAGGAGAGACTGTTGAATGTGGGACAAATTTTTAAACGGATTTCTTGGGAAGATCTCCACGTCTGTGAGCCTAATGTCTGCACTTGGTAAATTAACAGAAGCCATTATAAAAGACAGACTTAGTGAAAATCTGGATAAATCTGACTTACTGGAAAGATAAAACAGTTTCTATAAAGGCTAGTCCTAGTCTTCAAACAAAATGGAAGTCTCTTGAGGGGACAACGAGCAAGTCATTAAGGATGACCCTTTTGCTGTAATCTGCCTGGATTTATGGAAGACTTGACAAAGTCCCTCACCACAGGATTTTAAGGAAATCAAGCTGCCATGGCATAAGAGAGAAGGTCCTAGCTTGGATAAATAATAGGCTCAGTAAACAGAACGTAGGACTAAATGTTTGGGTTTCAAAATGAAAGGAGGGCTCCAGGGCTCTTCTTGGACCTGTGCTATACAATGTGTCTGTAAGTGACCTGGAAAGCACAGCAAACAGCAAGGTGACAACACTGGCTGAGCTGAGGGAGTCAGGCCTTAGGCTGGCTATAAAAAATTGCAGAATGGGATTATGGCAGTGTGGAGTAAAATGGAGGTAAAATTCAATATAGATAAAGTGGTGCAGATGGGAAATAATAATCCTAAATTTATGTACTAAATAATTTCTTCTGACCTGCCTATTACAACTCAAGAGTAAGACCTTGGATCTTATCTCAGAGAGCTCCAGAAAAAACATCATCTCAGTGCTCAGTAACTATCAGGAAAACAGATTGGATTTTAGGGGGAAATTAGGAAAGGAATGGAAAGCAAAACAGGAAAACAGTGTTACAGCTCTGTAGCTGTGGTCCAACTGCACTCTGAATACTGTGTATCATTCTTGTCCCCTTGTTCCAGAAGTGCGTGGTAGGACAGAGAAAGATCTGAAGAAGGGAATCAGAGGTGATCAGAGTCACGTGGCAGTGTCTGTACCAGGAAAGGTGAGACAGACTGTTTTTCTTCTGACTGTAAAAGAGAGGACCTGACTGGGGAGGAGGAGCTGTCTTTGAAGCCATGGATGCTGTAGGAAAGGTGCAACAGAGAATTCACTGCTGACTGCCTCTTCCAGTACGGGAATCAAGGGGCCATGACATGCTTTCACTTGTAGCTAATAGTTCTGCAAAGCCCCTCACTGAAGGATGCTGTGTGCCTGAGAAGCTTAAAGGGGAGAATGGGGAAGCACCTGGAAGTGGGATGTGTTGTGGGTAACAAAACAGAGAAACTACAGCAGGTGTGCAGGGGTCCCCCCAGCTGAAAAGTGTCAGAGCTGAGAGATGTCTGGGGGAGAGGTTGGCTGTGTTTACTCTGTTGGGATATTCTGCCTAGGGGGTCTCCACCCATGGCACTGCTGCAAGCAGGGGACCAGGCAGGCAGGACCCTGTTGCAGAACTGCATGACTGCTCTGATGCCTTATCATGCTGTGAGGAAGGCAACACCCTCAGGTATGTGGTCAGGTATCATAATGCAAAGAAGCTGAATCTTCTCCTCTGATTATAGGATAGAAGAACATCTGATTACAGTGTCTTGAAACTGCTGCAAAACAGGCTTTCAAAATCAATGCCTTGTTATATTTTGAAAATTAACTAAAACTGAGAAATGAAACCCACACATTTAGAGATGGTGAGGCTGATGAGAACATTTTCAATGTCTCCATTTGAAACAAATACAATGAAAGTGGGGATCTGTTTAGGGATAGTACAGCATTTGAGAACTGCTCACATCCACGCTGCACACAGGGTGTTGTGAGAACAGACAAGGAGCAATCCAGAGCTGAGTTTCAAGTCAAGAGAGAAACTAGACATCAATCACTAGCTGTAAGTAAATTGGACCTGGCACATTAGGTGCCTTAAACATCAGAAGTTAAACCGGAAATGGTATCCTGATTCTTAAAGGAAGGTAGTAAATTACTTGCCAAACGAATGGGTGATATAATCAAAATTACTAACGTTGCTGAATCCTGAAGAAAGAGTGAGTCTGGGAGTAAGGATTTAGGAGACAGGGCAGGAGTGGATTGCCATTTTCCAAGTAAATATCACCCAAAACACAAGTCATGTAAGAGGCACAGCTGTAGAGAAGACAGTCTTTGTTTTGGGACAGTCTCAGTTGAGCATAGTAAGTGAAATTATAGTTCTCAGGCAACTCACTTTATATAAATTTGGCTGTTATCACCAGTACATGCAATAAAAAAAAACATGAACTCAAATATCTAATAAAATACAAAAATACTCCCTCCTACAATTGAGATTAAATTAAACTAGATATATTTTCCTTTAAAAGAATCTCTCATTATTATCTTCAGAGTGTTTTACTGATAGTGAAATGAGTGATAAGATGGTTCTAGATGAAAAGGAAAGCCTTTTAATTTACTCAAGAAAAACCCCAGAAGGCTGCTGTGACTAGCAATATTAAAACTTACTCTTCTGTAATTGACTTGTGTCTAATCTAACTTATTTTCTCAGCATTACTGTTGGTCATAACATGGAAAAATACTCTTACTCCAAGAAATATCAAAGATCTGATTTTTTTTCAGAAAATAAACTGTGTGGCTGGGATCCCACCACTTGCAACAAAGAATAATTTTGCTTGTAAAAAGAATAAGACTGGGGATATTTTAAAGTCACTTTTGAGACTGACCTCATGTTGCCCCACAGGAAGGCAATTGACCTCAATTTGGAGATTGACCTCAGGCTGCTCTCCTGTTCTCAGTGATGCTGTATGGCTGCACCAAAACTAATGAGGTCTAACAAGAATTGGTCTGCAGATAACTCATCTCTCCTTTTGGGCTTGTCCCTTGTTCTTGCACTAAAAAAGAGAGGAGGAAAAGAGCAGAATGGCCTGGTGCTGGGAGCAGGGACTTTTGGCACAGGTGGTGGCAGATATCTTAGGATATCTGCCTGCAAACTTGTATGGGTTTGAGGTACAGCAAGCTGAAGCAGAGCTGACCTTGCATTAGGGGTTAGTCCCATGCTCGTCACCAGGAACTGGAGGAGTTGTTGTGGATAACTGGCTTTTGTAGACTGTAAAGAAGTTCTAAGACCGAGAGTCATGAGACATAGCCTAACAATATCTTGTAGCTAAGATTATGATCCATCAGATATATTGACTATGAAGACTGCTTTTTCTCACACCCATCACTGTAGTATTCAGTCAGGTCTGTTGGAACTACATTTCCTGTTATATTGATTTATTTTGCATTCGTCACAGGAGACTAAGATTTTTACATGACTAAAATTGGAAATGTTTTATTTCACACTAAGGCATGAGAGTTACATCTTTTGTGAAGCTGAAATTTTGACAGTAGTGAATTTCCAGCTTTCTGGTGTTATCATTGGCTCATACTAATACTCTTTGTCCACTGAGGAGTATGTACACCAAGGATGGTGGTTCACATTGCTCTGCATTGTAGACAAACAAAAGCAAAACTGTAAACAGAGCATCAATTCTCATTGCAGTGGCTTTTGATTCAGGGCTATGTGAAAGTTCTCCAATAACTGTTTTTCATATTTGTGGCATTTATGAAGTGAATATCCACATGCAGTAGTTTTTAGATAGTTTTTATTATTTCTTCTTGCCACTGTTACTCTATGTCAAGGTTGTAAGTAGTCCCTTTGCTGAATGTTGTAAAATAAAGTACGAAACTTATTCATTATATATTTATGCAAAGTGAAAGCTAATTTGGTCTAACGCACTGCAAAGTATTATCCCCAAAACTTTACTTTTATTTCTCTGTTTCATTTCTTCTGTTTTTAAGAAAGATTTACAGAACCCAGGTTTTTCAGATAAGTTCTGTATGTCTTTATTACACTAAAAATTTACTTATTTTTCTTATTTGATAAAATTCTTTATTCTTTTTTTTCCTGACCTAAAGTAACATATCAGTTCTTACCTATTAATGAGGATTAGGCTGTTTCAGAGCTTGCATGGAAACCTTGAAATACCATTAAGTTGTTGCAGAAAGAATGTGGCTTTCTTTAATCAATGACTGGGTCTTATTCAACTTCTACACAATGCTTTTGCAAGATATAATGGCTCTTGCAGAGGACAGACCTTAAAATAATGTCTTAATAGACTTGGTGAAACTCACAGTTTCCAGTGCATAGAAACATCAAAAATTTGAACAGTATTTTAGTTCCAGTTTAGACTGAAAATTTGAGTTTGGCAAAATTGCTTTTCCTGATGTGAGGCTGTCTTGAAAAAGCTTTTAATGTTATTAATCTCTGCCTGGCTAGACTATCCCGACATTCTTAATTTCTGTTTGTAACTGTTAGAATTTCACTTTCATTCACCTGCAATGTGCTAATTGATTGAGAGAAAGAAAGTGAGGAAACCATGAGGTTGCCTCTGCGCTAGTGGTGGAGCTGTCAAATGGTTGCTTTAAATTTGCAGAGAGGAGTTAGATGTTTAATTCAAATAAGGGGTCTGGATCTGAGGGCTGGAATCAGAGATCATCACCTCCCATCATGTCAGAATTAGAAACCAAAGTATGTTTGCAGCTGGACCTTAACTTTTACTTTCTCCTTGAAATATACTATGGCTTGGACAGCTTGTTGGCACTGAGAAGCTGAGTGTAACATTTATTACTTTACATTTTACAGGGAGCCTAGAGGTTACAGCTGAAAACTAAAGGTTACAACACCTGTTACAGAAAAAGCTCTGCATAATTTAGGAGCTTGTTAAAACTTCTAAAGTGAGTTGGGCAGATCTTTAAAGGGATTTAAGTGTTGAAAATGTCAAGGGCTTTTGATACCGAGGTATTTTTAAAATTCTTCTAAGTACCTCTCTGTATCTTTAGCAATGGAAACACCTTTAAATCTAGCATGAAGACCCTCGAAGATATAAGTGGCTCACATGGCAGGTAGGTGGTCTGTGTCCAAGAGCTTAATTAATTTCTGAATGTGGGCCCAGGTTTTCTAATTCACTCACTTTTGAAATGTGATATTTTTTCTTTCCTTCCAACTGTTCCTTGTACTTATCATACTCTATGTATAAACTCAAAAATGAAAAAAAAATTATAGCACAGTTATAGCACAAGTCCAACTTGTTTGATTTCTAGCCTGCATGTAAAAGCTGAGTAACATTTCTAACATTTTGAGGCTGGGATATGGGGATCACATTTTATTTATCTACCTCTGCTTTTTGAAGACCAGCAGTTCCATTTTATTGAAATACATAATCTTAGTATGCCAGACATCAGTGCTATGAAATGTCACTTGTGCCCATTTATTTGTATTATAAATCCTTGCACATTGCAAAACCAGTTAGATTAAAGGGTAGAAGCAGTTAAAAGACAATGAAGAAATTGTAAATTATATATCTATATGTGTGGGCCCAATTCTCATTTGTACCCAGATCTGTTTATACTGGCAGGAAAAATATGTCTCTCAACTAGATGCAAGTGCATTTTGCAAGAAGTTCTGCTTCACTCTAAACTTGTACAAGCCTGGCTCCATTCTGCTACCAGCCATGAATGGTCTTAGGCTTTCTGTATCAGTGCAATTATTTATATCAGTGTAACAATTAACATAAATTGTTTATACAAATATAAAGGAGATTTAGATCTGTAAAGCCCCCATAAAACATATAAAGGGACCATATGCTTATATCAAAAGCATGTCCACACAATACTTTGTAGGCAGGTGAGACTTTGTTGAATTTGTTCTTCCTTCAAACTACGTGGGAGCAGTCCAAAACTGATTTGTGCAATATGAAGAATCAGCTACCTATCGGTAGTTAGAAGCAGGTTGTATGAACCTAGGCTTGGTGACTTCCTAAAAATAGCTACTGGACAGACCAGCTGAAACCACTAACAGTTCCAGGCAAAATACCACACACACAAACTAGGAGTAAATAAAAGTCATCCCTTAGCTGCACAGAAGCCTTCTCTATTCATTTTTTACAGATCTGTCTTTGATATGAATTGCTGAGGTTAATTGCATTACACGGGTACAATGTTTGTGTGAATGGATAAACTGGGCCCTGCATGTTCAAAGTAGCATATTGAGTTAACTCGTTCATTAATTGAACACAAAACAAATGCTATTACAATGGGAGGAGGAGGAGTTGTTTATATTATAACTTCATCTGGCCCTGTACCTGTTTAACTAGAAGGCTCCTACAAGCTCTTTTAAGGCGCATTCATCTCATATTGACATTCCCCCTTTCCATATGTTTTTAGACACAGCAATATGAATTATGCTTATTATGGAAATGACAGCCAAATCTATTTTGCTCCTACAAGTGATGTGCCAAGACAGCCTCTGTTCTGTCAGCAAGCATTGCCAAAGTACAAATGCATATGGCAGCAAACCTTTTTCAAGTTAAAACAGAAATGCTGAAAACTGACTTCACTAATTTATCAAAACTGCTTCCTGGCTCTCCCAGGATTTCTTCTGGCTGCGCCAAGACATCCTTCTCCAATGCAACTGGAAACTTTTTGGAGCTAAGTCAATATTTTCATTCACAATTCATGTTAACACTGGACCTGAACATTGCAAGGTGCTGGATCTCTTGACGGGGAGGCAACCAGCACTTTCCAACAAAAAAATCACAGTCCTACTCTAGTGGTTTGCTGCCATTGAATTGCAGTTTCTAAAATTACTTCTAGTTGTAAAAAATTGGTTTAAAGTACTACTAAGTGAATATAGTCATTTTGTCCTCATTCTTCCCTCTCGTTGCATGTAAATGCACCTGTGAGGTCAGGATGTAGAAAAATAAGTCCCAACTCCTTTTTCTTCCACAGAATTTAAAATCTTAGTACTAGAAAAGGTGAGAATAGAGCCTTCCTCTCTGCCCTTCCCGCAGAAACTTAGGCACTTGGTAGTCCTCCAGTAGTTTCAGTAGGCTTGGGGCATGGTTCACCACGTAGGAGAGCTGCTTTTCTCCTTTTCCACACTCACGTCTATTCTTGTTTTGCTTCTGGGGACTGGATTGCCCCATGCTGTTGTCCTTTAACCAGTGGAGAAATATCACTCAGCAGTTCCATGTTTTATGAGCCTGACTTGGAAGGAGAGCTGCATGCTTTCCATCTCCAGGAATTATTTACTACATCGTTTGTTAACTGCATTCACTGATGAAGCTCTTCAGTGCCTTTAGACATTTATGAATGTTGCTGTCATGTTTCTTACCTTCGCTAGCTCTGCTCAGTACACAAAAGACCCCTTTTTATAATCATTGTATTGGTTTCTTGTGTATAGCGAATCAGTTAGTTAAACTCGCTTTCATTTTGTGTCGTGTAAGCATCCTGCTGGGTAAGGGCTGTTTTTGAAGGTGAATGGATCCTGAATTTCTTCAGTGGAGTGGCAGTGACACCTCTGATAGACGATGACAGTGTAATCTCATGTAAGGGATATTGTAATGGAGATTTCAGTTACAGTCTATTTATTCTAAAGTTTCTTGTGCAAGAATGGGAAAGACACTTCAGTCACTCAAAATATTAAATCTTTGGCATTTTTAAAATGAATGGCTTCTAGGTACTACTGATTGTAACCCAAATCCCTAGCTAGTATAAATCATTATAGACCTTTTTGACTTCAAAGATGATACTGATTTACACTAGTTAAGTGTACAGATGGGGCCTGTAGGGCATAACCATTAGGAAAGAGCAAATTTCCATGGGTTTTATTCATTTGGGTAATGAACTGGCAGCGTCTTTTTGTAAGTCACCTGAAAAATACCTCTCTGAGATCTAGGCACCAGCAAAATTAGTCATATTGGATCCTGGTACAGGAATTACTCTAGAAGGGGCAAATCCCACCTCTTGTTCGCCTCCTTAGGAATTTGAGGTTACATACCTTACTTCAAGTGGTTTGTGTGTAGTTTTGTGGCTTGTGACTTCTAATATATAAGAAGAAGATCATGGATCTGGGTTGAGAATAAAATATTCTTTGTTTTTTCAGAAATCTAACCTTGAAATTTTTTTCCTCATATGTTATATATCAAGCATATCCCCTCTGAAATCAGTGTCAAAACTCCCCTTGGCATCAAGCAAGAGCAGGGCTGAGTCAGCTGACGGCTCTGTTTTGAGCTGCTCCTGC